>NC_081134.1:42335463-42475463 GCF_958295425.1 Solea solea | reverse complement strand
AATCAATAATGGTTCAATATCTCCTCATCTCCCCTGTGTACTGATGGCTAAAGCTGGCTTTACAAAAACAAACAAGACTGTGCTGAGAAAGACAACTCTATAGTCTGAGCTTCCTACTTCTATAAAGTGCTATCACTCAAACAACAAAGCGATAACGGTATAAAGCCGATTCATTTTCTATCAGGACAGGTTATAGAGCTCTGTGTTCGACATTACTACTTTATTCAGCTTTTAAAATAGCTAATATGGTCATTGTAATTAGATAGAATAATGCATCACTTAATTTAGTTTTCGTTTTTGAGATAGAATTAATAATAGGAGGCTGAATGGAATTTTCTTCCTGAATTATTTTCATAAATCTCTATAATGAAGTTCACTCCCCTGTTGGCTCTAAATGTCACACCTTGAACTCGGGGACATGGTGCCTTTCTCTCAAACCAATTAATCTTTAGGATGAACTCCTTCCCTTTTCCAATAACAAGCTCTCTATTATCGTCAGTTGTCTGTCTGACAGAGTTTCTCTTCCTTGTCTATAATATCATCATAATCTTACAAGATGATGTACAGTACCTCTGCCTGTATTTAATTGTCTTCTATTCAATGAGGAGTCTGTAGCCTCCTCCATAGAATAAAATGAGCAAAGACTATGGGAAAGCAATGTTGTACTATACACACTCATAAAAACACAATAAAATTAGAAGGTGATAAATTTCATTGATTTACCAATTCCCCTGAAATCCAGCCATTCAGTACCAGAACAACATCTTTCTCAAAGAAATTCTCCAAAACAACTATTACAATCAGCTTTATTCTAGAACTGGCTTTTATAGATTAATTCCCACCATCAGTGCTGAAAATAGTGTCTACAACTTAGGGGCTGTCCACACTTTTGTTGTGTTGTTGTGCTGTGTTTTACTTTTTATCCACACGAAACAGTGGGAGCACTGAAATGCTATCTTTTGAAAGCAGGTACCAGAGTGTCTCAAAATCTCAAAACGCCACCCATGTGTTTTTGTGTCGACAACCAGACGCTACTTTGGGAAAATGATGTCAGAGTCCCACCTCTCTCTTGCTCTGGCATTCGCTGTCACTATCTTTGTTTTCGTCATCCTCCTCGTGTGTCTGGAGATGCTTTTAAGCGTGTGTACAAAATCTCTGTTTTTGGTGTGGCAGCGATACAGCACCACGTACAGGCCTGGCATATGTACTACAGCTTTTTTGGTCGTTTCATTTGGATGAAGACATTTTCTGAAACGGTGTGTTTATGGAAAAGTTTTTCAAAATGACAAAGAAAAAGATTTACACATTTATTACTTTTTCAATATTGTGTTTGTCTTTGAAAAGCAGACACATTGTTATTTTGAAATTTGCAAAAAAAATCATTTGAAAATGACACACTTAATTAAAACTAAAACTCTTTTTCTAACTCTTTGTGTAAATCAGCAAAATTTGTCATTTGAAAATCAGGGACAAAAGGCATGTGCGGGGTACAGTTTTAGAGGATCTGAGGTCTCATCTATTTTTATAAATCACTCTTTTACAGCAACATAAACATAAAGTTTATCACTCACCAGTTTGCATCTATTGTATATACCACAAATACATACTTCCGGTTATTGTTTCAAAGTAAAAGCAATTAAAAAAAGTAATTTGCCTGAATCCATTCATTCTTTAAACAAGCCTTTTATTGTGAAATATTTGCCGGACCGACAGATGGTACGGCTTTATACTGAAGAGTCTTGGTATTTTGTTGCTTACAGAGCACTACTTAAATGTATATTACGGCATCATCAATGGCAAGCCCTGAGTAAAAGTCCCTAAAATGATTTGTATGTCTATGAAGGTTGTCAGTCGTCCAGGTTATAGTCATCTCCAGTTGTTATCTGTAGGCAACTGGACACAAGTTAACATAATTCACCTTGCCTACAGCAACTACTGAAGACATTTTTTTTTTTTATAAAGAATGTGCATCTATTTATTATTTTGTTTGTAGGCCTGGTTTATTTTTCACTTGGCATCTTCAAAGTGACAAATTATTTCAAAATATTATTTTATTACACTTAATTTGATTTGAAGTTCTTTTTGACTTCAGTATGTTGGAATTAACCAGTTACATTTTGTTAGATATAATGAATTTGTGGACCTCAGCTTGAGGAAAAATGCTCTATCTGGACCTCAGGGGATTTGAATTGACTACTCCTGCATTAAAGCGTTTTTTTTCATGTAGCACACTGGGTGCAGTGAAAATAAAGAACAGCATGTTTGAGACCACCGGCAGGGATGTTAATGACCGTAGACATTTTGTTTTACTTGTATCAAACTAATCCTTTCCCGTGATCCTTTGTTTAGGGATGGAAGCAGCCTGAATACAAAATAAAGGAGGAGGTTATAGTTCAAGTCAGGCAATATTGTGGAAGGAAATATGAAGTATTCCATAATGTGGACTTGATGGAAATGATGACAGTATTCAGTTATTTTTCTTTTTGTCTTTTTTGACATTGTAACCACGACTCTAGCAAATGCTATTTTTATCTGTGTAACTGTAGCTCAAAATCCTTGAACATTTCATTGTTCTTCAGTATTTCAGAATTCGCTGAATCTAGTCTTGATGTTTAATTTTTAAAGCAGAAGGTTATTTAATCACTTGACCCTCAAAACTACTTGAGGCACCACCATAGCAGAGGTGGGTGTTTGTCCAATTCTGTTAGTGTGATGTGAGTCTTGAAATAAATATCCTGCTGCTAATTAGAGTATTAAGTAAATGACGCCTCACCTTGAAGTTATTATTCATTTTGAGGTAATTTAGTCAATGGGAAAATAAATTGGTGGCTTTTGCAGTCTTCCTGTAAAGGAAAATAGCTGGGTGCGCTTGACCTCCCTGAACTCCTTGGTATTTTTTTGTCTTGAGAACAAATTAAACGGAATAACAAGCAGCCAATGCAAAGTGAGCCTGCCTTGCCCTCAGTTCAGCCACAATAAATAGCCTATGCCTCTCCCACATTCGTCATATTGATTTTTCTCTAATGATATGCACAGGAAAGTAATTTCCTTGTCTCTGTATTGTCAGCGGTGACTAATCAGATTTTCAAGACGCGACCGATTCCATACCTCAAGGAAATGCTTGGCTACAGATACTGGTCATTCAAGAGACGCAGACATCACCTAACTGCTTGTACAGGTGCAATCTCTCTCGGCACGCATGGCAGGAATACTGAATGGATTCTGTCTACACTTTGTCTTTACTTTTAAAATGTGCACCAAAGGCACTTCGATCACACGTATGGTAAAAGGACTTACAACGTGCTTTAGGTGACATTCACACAGCACTGGTGTTATACATGCAGCTTTATGCTCAAATGCGGTCCTTAACACTTGTAAGTTATGTTGCCCAAAGACACTTTGACCCTGTTCTTCTGATCTGAGGATGACCTGCCTGATCCACAGACACCACAAAGATATGACCAGAGCACATAAAACGGCTCTCTTCAGAAAAGTAAAATGTGTTTATGTCCAGATATTTCTTTATGCGCTGGCTGAAAATAATTTACTCTGAGAGGAACTAACTCCACAGTGTAGCAATGTTGTTTGTTTCCCACCTCAAGTATCAAGTAGAGACACAAGAGCTCACAAAGCAAACTGACTCGGTTCATTACAGCACATTTCTTTTTACAATGATCCATCAGCGGGGAGGCTGGAGTCACTTTATAGCATTGTTTTCATTGACCAATAAAAACCTTAAAAGGCAAAACCTCCAATAGTTCATATATTGTTTGTGGGGTTTTCATATGATTGTCTTCAATAATTTACCCTTGGCCAAGTGAAATTTGAATATCTAATCAATCATGCCATATTAAAGTTGAATGCTAATCGCCATCAGCTCATTACTATTTCACGAGACGGCTCCATTTATGAAATGTCACTCAAAATAGTGTACCCACAAGCCAATCGATACCAGCCGTCTTTCCGTCTGAATGTTTCATTTGTTGTAAATACAGAAACAGAAAGATATGGATTGGGGGCAGGCAGTTGGACGCCCACATGTGGTTTCTGTGCGGGGCAGTGGCACACTGAAAAGGCATTGATCAGCAATGAGGCTCACTATACAGTTTCCTGGTGGTCTTGTCGAAAGCTGCGACTAAGGCCTACCGGGGCAAGATGTTGTGGAGTCAAGTCGTGACCTTTGAGGTTGGTCTGAAACCAAGCTATTGATAGAGGAGCAGATATGGTTACTTCACCGCTGGAAGTTGTCATTTTCCAATAATGATATCAATCTGTGTATAACACGGCGCAGACATGGAGAGGTGCCATAGCGTCAATGGAAAGTCTGCTGAACTCGCGGGTTATATAGTCGATGCACATGTGGTCTACATTATTTTTATTGTTATGTATTCACTTACTAAAAACGGAGTGTAACAATTTTGTTTATTCGCTTTCTCTCGGACGTGTCCTTTGTGCACAAGATAAATCACTATGGCTGATACAGATGTATGTTGCTAGGCATATTGAATTATAATGACTCACCCACTCAAAACTTTTGTGATCTGGAGGCACAACACCGTAAATATAGAATCTAAAAAGACACAGACACAAAGTACTGAAGCGTCACCGTCATTGTGGAAAATCATATTTCAATAATCAAACAGCACATGATTAAAAGAAGTGGCCTCAAGGCTTCATTTGATGGATGATAAGCATTTTCCCTTTGTTATAGTGTCACTGAAGTCTCCAACAGAACCTGTCCCTGAAGGGGGTTTGAGGTGGGCAGTTGACATCGTTATTAAACTCTAGTTAACGTCATTGAAGCCGTTTGTGTTGACAATAAGTAAAGTGTTGCATTAGCACCCAAACAAAGACATGGGAAATTTATTTATAAAAGTAACAAACATAAATATTCACTATCATTAAGTCAGTGGAATGAGATGTACAATAAACAACGCAATAAAAATCACTTACCCCAAGTTTGACCCAGTATAGATTAGCAATGTTTGTGTTATTGTTCACAGAAATGTCTGTTAACTGCTACAGATAACCAAGAACAGGAATTCAACTATCTCATGCATGCTTGGTTGGCCCTTCAATAAAGACAATTAACCTCATAAATTATATACATAAATTATATAATTATTCAATTAATTGAATAAAAGCTATGAATAACACACAGGAATACAAACAAGAATAACTTTAGATAGACCAAGAGGATAATTTGATGCTAATGTAAAACTTCATTTGTTTTGTTGTGGATCTGAAAGCACTCTTTTTCTAATGAGCTTGAGTAAATGACTAATAAAGTATTATCCGCTGCTTCACAAACCTAACACGTCTCTAAAATAGGTTCATTATGTTAATTGGAAAAAAGCAAATATCATCAGATATTGCAGTTTTCACCATGTGGCTTCAAAAACACTGAGAAATTACAAACAAGAAACAAATTAGTTTAAGCCAAGGCATTCATATTTTCAATGAGAGTGCCATTAATAATATATAGTATTTTCTTTGATTAAAAAGACAACAGTAGCATATTGTTATGTGACATGTATGCGTCACCTTATGCTTGATCTTTTCTGCAGAGCAGGGAATGGGAGGAGGTATTACAGTGTGTTTACCAAACGGACCGTCTCATCTATACTTGCCACCCACTTTCTGCACGCTGGCTATAGCTTGCCTCCTCTCTGTAGTCCTAGCTTTGGTGGATTTTCTCTCTGAAATACACTTATTTCCCACTGCCAAGGGGATAAACAATTATCAATCAGCTCTAATCCACTGTTTCGCATAAATAAAGTTTCTCATGCAGTTTTGCAAAGCTGTGTTGTCACTTTTTTTTACGACTAATAAAATTTGACTTGGCAGACAGAACCCAATGTGATGCATGACAAGTAACTTACTTCAGGGCCTCGAATCCATCGCGACGCTGACACAAATAGCGTGTCAGTTCGCTGCATATGCAGTAGTTGTCCACATCAGTGTTTATATATGTGATAAATGTGCCCTGCAGAATATTACTCTTATCAGGATGAGAAGGCCTCTGAAGCAGCATTTAGACAAGAGCTGGCAATGGATTTTATATATATATGTGTGTTTGGTGTGGAGTAGATGACATAATCTCTCTTTCTCTACTTGTGTGAGTGAAACACTGGAGATGAGTGAACTGTCAGAAAAATAACAGGCCTATATTAAGTCATATAATCATTAGGCGTTTGTTCCCCTCCTGTGTCTTTGATTTCTTAATAAAAAAAAAAAAGGAAATCCCTTTCTGACCTTGTCCTTAAGGTTAGGCGATGCAAAGCAACTTTATTTACTGTGTTACAAAGAAAATCAATGTGATTTACAGACATGAAATAACATATGCATAAAACAAAAGGGCCACATACACACACTGGCAAAGCAATGACAGTTATAAAAAGCAGCATACATACCCATTTGAGACATACCCATAATAAAGTTACACAAACAATGTCATTATTCCCACCCTCCAAGGTGCTGTACTAAAACTTTACTTGCTTACATGCACAGCTATGACACATGAAAGATTGATGGAAGATACGGCTTAGACAGGGACAGATGAGGATAGAGCAACGAACTCCACAACACAAATTCAAACCTTGGTTGTGAGATGCATCAATTTAAAATTGAAAGTTTCATATATAAAATGACTGGGTAAAGTTAATAATCTATCAACAGTATATCTACGGCTGTACACAGGATATGCAAGCAAATATGTTCCTGATTTGTTCCTGATTTGTTCCTGTGGTGGAGAAAATGTACAAAAATAGATCTGCAATTTGTTAAAACCTTGTCGCATAACATTTTTGTCCAATGGCTGTACTAATTGTAACCATGGCAGACCGTAAAACTATCTACTTGAGCCTGGACTGATATAATAACTTCAGGGTTAACATCTCATTAACACTGCCTCACCCACCTGCTAGCCTGCTCAGTGGCAGATCCACATTTGTGTTTTATATTAGTCCCTTCAGATGTGACATTGCTGCAGTTGAATTTGGTGTAGTCATGTGACAAGTACTTTCGTTTTTATCTATGGAATTAGATTTGTGTCGGTATTTTACAGCACTTTAAGAAGCAAATCAAATATCGATTTAATCCTTTTTTTAAATCAATAATTAAATATTTTTTATATCAATAAAACAATATTGTATTTTATTGTTTGAAAATACACGTGTTTTTTTGTGGCATGTTTTTTGTTTGTGGGGCGGGACTTAGGAAGCTGCCTGCTGATTGGCTACTCAGTTTCGCTGTCCGACTGGAGCGCGTTCCCCAAGTTTTAACGTTTGTCAGAATTCTAAATGTTAGATATTTACAATTATTTTGTCGGATGTTGACGGGGAGCGTGTTCCAGACAGACAGCGACTCCAAGTCCATGACTACTTCCGATCCATTGAGCTGTCACTCGAAAAGTCAGTAGCCTATCAGCAGGCAGCTTCCTAAGGTCCGCCCAAAAACAAAAACCCAGGAAACAGCAAATCAGGGAGCGCAAAGAACAAGTGTATTTTCAGACAATAAAGTACAATATTTTTGAATGATTAAACCAATATTTTATTTGCTTTGTGAAAAGTGTTGTTTGAAAATATTGACATATCTAATTCTATATTTATCTGCACTGCACACAATGTTGCCATTAGTGATTAACAGACAGACAGACGTTCCCTGCTTTTATAGATGGATGTTTAACATCCAGCTAATGGCTGCCATAAATTAATAGAGAGCAAAGTGAATTATCCCACCAAACCCTTTGCCTTTGGAGTGACTAGTCACGATGCCTTTGCTGCATTTTCACTCCACTCGGGAGTGATTTCGGGCAGTGAACAAAGTCAGGCTTTAAGACTCACCACAGGAGGTTGTTAAGGACACAGATGTGCCATATTCTGTTATGTTCCCATCATACATAAAGGCATTATGTACAGCATGTGCCAATTTGGATGTGCCACAGAGGAAAGCAAAAACATACAGCTGTATACACACAGTGTATAATTGCCTCCTTTTACCACCCTACGGGCATTTGTCCAGTCAGAAAGTACAACACCCAAAGGCTTGTGTGTGTATAACACTGAGACACACAGCAAGTGAAAATGATTTGTCTGTGAACGTCTGTGTGAACACTGAGCACTGGAGCACATTTTGTTCAACATGCATGTTGTTTAGTTGGTTTTTACCGTATGGGCTCATCAATAATTCAGGAGAACTTAACCAGCAATTACACTGATAAAGACATCAAAATGCAAAAGAGAGCAGCGTGCTATCCCTTCCAATAAGAATTGTCTGCAAAGGGACAACTACAGACTGGACAGACTTTTAATTAGTGGGCTTTGTATCACAGCCAGGAACAGCAGATTGGCTGCTTGCTCTTTCTTGTCATCATATCGATATGAACCAAGAACTGGAAACATGAACAGTTGATTTGTGCATAATTAAGTGTAGTTAGCATAGCTTGATGAACAAATCCCTTCCAACAAACTTTACATGAAAGATAAATCTGTTAAACTGCATTGTTTTAAAATCCGATTTTTCCTTTTCCCCGTTTGCTGGGAAGTCCATTCCTGCTGCGTTACAGACGGCCTTATAAAAGCACTAAATATGTCTAGTTATGAGGAAATACTGTATTTTGCAAGATATTTGTGATAACTACTCTGTATTTTAATGTCCTGCAGGGGAAAGAAAGTTGAGAAAAGTTACTTTTGCCTCCATTCATAATTTTTACTGCGTATTGTCTTGGGTTTTATCTAATGTTTTGTTGATATAAATACTTGTGTAAATATATTATTTTATCATTCTCTTGTTGCTAAATTTCAGTATCGATACGTCTTGTGTTTCCGAATGGCTCCCAAATGCAGTATTAAGAGATGACTTTTTCTTCTTACCATCAGGTTTTATATATCGAAAGGAACTTGACCTGCTGCATTTTTATTAGTGACTACCAGTCTCTCTTGGTTTCCTCAGTGTTATTATTCTTCCAAGGGAATCCAACTTCCCATGCATAAAAATAACTGTAAACATAAGCCAGTCGTCCCGATTGCAACCCTACAGCAAACGTCGACGATCATTCATAAGAAATTATTAATATGTGCTACGACTTTGGAACTTACACCAACATTTAGGCCCAACTCTTCAGCTGTGGTGCAAATAATGAAGGCTGAGGGTTGACATAAAACTTGCCACAGGGTATCTTCAGGCAGTCCTATACAAATGATCAACAGATTTGTGAATCAAATGCTGAGTCTACACTGCATTCAAATATTTGACTTTAGGCAGGACTCTAAACATGCACTTGCAAATGCTTCCCAAGTAAATATTACATTTTAATTAAAAAAATAGGCCAACATTTTGCTGAATGACAAAATGAAAATTCTTATTATTGCAGTGTATGGGGAAATTTCCGGTGTTACAGTGTGAAATTGTGCTTGACACCATTGGTTAGTGAGTTCATGTTTTTTCCAGTTGAGATCTTTCTCTCCTTCTCCTCTCACTCATAAAAGGTCCTGAGCTAATGATGATATATCAATAGCTCCAACAGTTTGTGCACTGAGATTGTTTCATCTCTAAAGTTAGAAAACAGCAACTTCAGAAACCAGGAGTTACATAGGTTTACACAGGCTGATATGAAATGCATTTGTTTGTGAGTCTTTGATACTTACTTTTCTGACTCCTAGTTGTGATGCACCCAGTTTTTTTCTGCCTGGAGAGACTGCTGGCTGTATTAGAGTGTTTTACATGCTGCATTCTCTGCTCTGATGACATGTCGGTATCAGTCAACCACCCACAAAACAACTGAATTCATTTAATACACACTCCATGTACATTATGCATGTGCACTCTTTAGAGCCTTTCTGTCCCACGCGAATGAACACGTCATCTCTTAGTTCAGTGTCTTCGCGCAAGGTTGTACAAAGGCCAAGGTCACTGACTTTCATGATGTCTCCCACAAATGTTCACATTGACAACAAAATGTAACCTAAATGTCTACTTAGATTAAATGATGATCACATTTCTGCAGGTTAACAAGGTCGGCTTTAGTGTTACATTATAAAGTTCTGCAGGATAAACTTTTCTGGCCCTCATTCAGTGTCAGAAACAGAAATGGGGGGGAGCTGTGACCATGTTTCCTGCAACTTGATTGTTTGTTGCAGGCAAACGGCTGCGAGTCAGTGATTCTAGTTTATCATGTGCTGTGTTATTTGTGCATGGTTGTGGTCTTTGTTTGCTCATGCATAAACATTTGTCCGCGATCGGAGAGGGTGAAGCTGAGCATGCAGTCAACTTTACCAAAACAATCTCTCTGCCCAAGTGAGCCCTCGCCCTCGGCAACCTTGGCCTCATTGAAAGCAAATTGTCTTGTGTGACCTTTTTTATGACCCTGTCAGTGAATGTTTTCATGGGTCACTAACAGTGTTTCAGCTTATTTGGCAAGAAATTATCCTCTGTAGATTAATGAGCCACAGAACAACAAAGATAAGCAGCACAGGAAAACCCCCAAAAATGTAGTTCATACCAGATTTCATTATTTTTTTACTGAGCTTTTTTGAAAATTAAGTGCAAACATTTATTTAACATTACCATGACCACAGTTAAAGGAAAACTCCACTATCACTGACCACCTCTCTCTGGATGGTGAATTCAGAAAGGCTGCCTTAACTTTAGCCAGGTTTACCACCTTGAAGAGACCACAAAGACCAAAGCTATGGTAGTGAGGCATGAACAACATATGCTTAGCTGAAGAAGAAGCTGAATAAGTTCCATCTGAGCAGTGTTTGAACCCCTGGCATTTCATGGCAAGACTGGGTCCCCCACACTGAGGTTGTGTTGTATGCAGGTCTCCCAGCAGATAAACACTCTGCTACATTAGCACATACGTCTTTGGTTGGGTCTCGTCAGAAGGGTGGAGGATGGTTGCATATGGAAAGATCACTGATTTCAGGAAATTTGTGTCTGGAAAGAGGACAGGACACCATTGTGACCACTGCAATAGGGACCTCTGAGCCACACAAATGCTGCTTCAGACAAAGTTTAAGTAACCAGGGCATATTATCCATTAAAAAAGTTTTAAATAAGTTTTAAATGCGTTTCAGCCTCCTGAACATGTTGTTTTGTAGAATCAGTAAATTTAAACATTGCAATCGTGAACCATTGTTCAAGCATAATGAGAAGCTCTGCTTCCTGTTTGTACTTGTAGGATATCTTTATCAGCTAATGAGGACAGGTTTTGACATGGTTCAGTGTGGAATACCTGACATGCTGCTCCTGTGTGATCATGAGCTCTAATACCTTCTTTAATCAACACTGCTTGGTCGAAGGCATTCGAGGGCATTTGTCTCACCTCGCCAGCGACACTCGCTGGCAGATGCTTTGCATATCAGGCCTGGTGGATCAATATGTTATTAGAGAACAACCTCTCGGAGGCATGTCAATTAATTCAGGGCTGTCAGCTCGCCCCCCCCCCCCCCCCCCCCCCCCTTGCTTTGTCCAGTGGGGCTGAGGGAGAACAATGGTTGTCTTTTTGACTTGGTGCATGTGGAGGATTCTCGACCTTAGCCGCTTCAAGCTTTCAACCACAAACCCTGAGCAGTGGATCGCATGGGGTCGCTTATATCAGATGCTGTGTATTAAAATGGCATGGCACATATTTATGTAAAAATAACCATCAAGCAGCACATACAGAGAGTATTTATCCACCCACTTATTTGTCTCTCTCTGCTTGATGATGGCTGGCCTGACTGCAGCGTTCTCTGTTACGTTCTGTTCAAGACATGCTGGAGGTTAAATATGTTCTATTAGTTTATACCTGTTTCTTGTCTGTTTGTATTTTATTGTAAGTATATGGGATGTGCCAGACACAAAGAATATGCAAAAGAATGGTTGTTCATCTGGTATCATTATAAGATGTGGTGCAAATTATGATACATTATAATGGAGCAGAATTATAACATTGACTGTACAAGCAGTAGTTCTTTCTTTTAAATGTGACCCACTTAATGAAGGCGGTATCAACTCGAGAGCTGTTTGCCAGTCAAACAAAAAAGTACTGTTTCCCTTCCAGACTGATTTATAGATGAGGTGAAATGATCCAGTAAATGAAAATGAAAGAAAAGCACGGATCACCCTTTAAAAAAAACCCACAAAACTTTTTTTGTACACAGATTCTTAGTGGTTTGTTTTTCCTGTTTTCATTTACTACTCTTTTGTAACACTGACATTAACTGACTGCAAAAACATGTTGAATCTCATTGCCAATGTAAGAAACAATAGCTGGAAGTTTGTTCACTCAACGTCTACAATTGATTAGGTTAGACCTGTCACCAATGGATTAATAGTCACCCATCTTATTCTAAATTGTCCCTTGTGACATGCCCGTGTTACTTACCTAACAATGGAACCAGCTGCAAGATCCTGTTGTAAGAACTTTTGTGCAAAACTTTGGACGACACTGCTGTTGGAAATCACATGGGGTGCTGAAGGCACAACATCGATGCCTTCTCTGACTCAAACTTTTTATTTTCTTCTCCATGTTTGTCATATTTTTCCTTTGGCTTATGACTCTGCTGTGCTTTATTTGCCAGAAAATTGAGTATTGACTGTTTTGGAACGTATCCAGTGTTTGCATATCGGATATAGCGAGACAAGCTACACAGGGGCAATGTAAGGGCTGTAGTCTTTCCTACCACTGTTTACTCAGAGATGGTAAATGCTGAGGGATATTATTCTGTGGGAGATGGGATACTATGTGTCTAGAATATCTTGGCATTCTACTCCTTGAGAGGTTGATTGTACCCCGCGCCCTGTCTACCCTCCATCGTGTCACAGACACAATGGTTTGCAGTGACATAACCTTGAAGACTCATTTATAGAAGTCTCTTTTCACATAAATGTCTTTATACTCTTTGACTCAGTGCCTTGTAGCGAGCTGCCACACCATCAATATGTTGATATTCTCCTTTTGTTGGCTGTTACAGTTAGCTCAGAATTTAACAAGGATCACAGGACCTCACCTCTGAAGGTAAACCCTCATAGCCAGCCTCTCCGGCCGTTTTCCGAGAGTCCAGCACTCTCCACAGATTTCTCTCTCGACAGCTGAAGTAAATTAATTCTGCTGGCACCACGGGACAAAGATGGAAGGAGTATTATTTAAAAAACGTGACTGATGGTTTTCCTGCCTGCTCTGCCTTGAAGAGAGCGATGCTGTTGATAGATGAGCCAATACACTCCAAAGTCTTTCTTCGTAACGTTTGCTGTGTGTGTGTGTGTGTGTGTGTGTGTGTGTGTGTGATTCACTTTTCTCCCACTGAGGTGATATTTCACCCTTTTGCTGTGACGCATCGCAGCAGTGCCAGCCTTTGGATGTGAACGTCTTTATAAGGTTGCATCTCTCTATTCTTCACGACTTTTTTTCACTATTTTTTTGACTACTGAATTAAAGCTTGTGTTGCAGCTCTTTGCTCTGAAGCTTTGGTCAAACACGCTGTTTGTTATGACGAGCTATTCAGAGTGTTTTCCTTTCTGTGGAAAAGGGAGCACAGAGAGTTGTGTCTGAGGTGTTGGATTAAATCAAGAAGCCTAGTGATCAAATTGTTTCTGTCGGTGCAGCAATGTAAAGATGATGTCACTTCATTAATATTATGCATACATCTCCATTAGAGGAATAAATTGTCTGAATGCAGTATGGCTGCAACTATCTTTTCATCATGTTGTTGAAATTACAATTTATCCTAATGGAACACTGCCCACATTTTTCGGTTCTTCTTTAAACACATTTTGAAGTATTTACTCAACACTTTACATCATGACCAGCCGTGGTTCTCTCCTTATTACAGTCTGCGAGCACCATAGACCTCCTGTGTGTTGCTGGACTGGACTCTAATATGTGTTTTAACACAATCATATATCTATCTAATGTTATTTACCACAGTGACGCAAATTGTAATGGTGTAATGAATCAGTGCAGAACACCTCTCTTTAGCTGCTTCTTTCTATTTTTATTTTTTTTTCTAATTTGTGTAAGTTATAAATTGGTGTTCTGGATGTTGTTGCTTTTATTTGGAATTCATAGAATTTATTCATGGCAAACAGTAATGAGAATATATTTGATTTGTTAGAGATTCACAATGCTTGTAATTTCATTTATTTCCAGGCTCAAGTCTGATTCTGTCTGTCCATAGCCTTGATTAACTGATTACTCTCATCCCCGCCTTTCTTACCTTTCACCACCCCCCACCCCCCGCCTCTCACCCCCCATTTTCCTGTTAAACTTACTTTAGCATTTTAAGTACCACTCCTCTGTGGCGGACCCCTGCTTTTTTTCTCTCTTTTTCCTCCTTGTATTCTTCCCTTTCCACTCATTCATTTCACACCACCTCCCTTCGTCAGTTCCTCTTTACACCTTTGTGTCCAGACTGCCAACCTCTGGGGATGCTACTTCCTGTTGATATGCAGAGCGCCTCTCTTTCCAATCAGTACCTCTGAAAGGTTGTTACTAATGGTCCCCAAGGAGAAGAATCAACCTTGAATACATACAAGGCCTCTGCCGGTATTTTTCTGGAGCGCTGGGCATTGGGAGTGTCACATCTTGTTTTCCCCCTTGTCTCTGCCAAGGTTCAGTTGCAATATCATTTCTATGAAATAGAAATACAGGTGATATAGCTTTTTATTGTCTCCCTGTCACACACTGCACCTGTATTTACTGATATTCACAGTGTAATCAGGAGAATCTGGTACAGGAACATGAGATTATAATATACAAACTCTAATGGATGATGGTTTAACAGACAGTCAAATTATTGTCTCACTTCTATGTCATGTGTTGTGTTGCTGCTGTGTGTTATAGCAAACCACTGATAGCCTGCCTATTTTTATCAGTGACAATGGACAGACTGTACAATTTATGGTGATGGGCAGACACAGTCTTGAGCTTCTGAGAATTGCTTGATTATTCTACTGGGAGAAGTGCATGGACAGGGAGAGACATTCCATATGTTACACTTAACAACCAATGAAGCTGCGATTCAGAGACTTGGGGCTGAAAGAGCTGACAGCGCTCGTCCACACCCCTGGCTTTTTCCAGAACAGCCGAGGCAGGCAATAATCTAACTATAATTAAGGGGTATAAACCATGTCATGCAGCCATTAGACCAAATAGCTGGCAACCAATCAGCTATGACATTAATGGTTGAAACCGACCACAGCTTTATAATTCAGCCCTGTTGTGGGAAGGAAAATATGTTTTCGAATGTCTATAGTTTCCTTGATAACTGCGAGTAAATCAACAGTAATGATTTAACTCGCGTCCTGTTATGTTTTCAGTGTAGTCGGACAGGGATGAACACTGACATCAAAATAGCAAGTGATTAAATGTGCAATTATTAATACCGTTCTAATGATTTGGCATATCATTTAAAGTGTAGTGAAAATACTACTGCTCCAGTGATGGCTGTTTAAATGTGACCAATCTCTGTTTTGTAGGGGATTTGCCTCTTTGGGCCACTGTGATTGTTGACATTGTTTTCAGGGCAACTTCTTCCATCATCAGCACATCACTAAACAAATCAAACTGTTTTATTTATCATGCTTATTCACACTGGGTTGTATTAAGCTTCTTAGAGGTGGGGAGTAGTAACAAACACAAATTAAAGTTTCATTCATTTTAATGTTCAAAAGCTTAGAAGCATGTCTCAGCTGGTGTTCTTAACAGGGATGTTATTTGGTGAAAATTAAAGGAATTAAGACTCACACAATTATGTGAGGAATCACTTCACTAAGGAACTACAGAACATTCTTGTCAGGTTTTCAGAGATTCAAAGCTAAATCTCTTTTTGGAAGCGTATATAAAGCATGCTTTCTGAGCCTTCATGGTGACCTGAGCTGTGATACACACCATCACCAACAAGGACACTGTTCTTGTGGGACTTGGGGGACAAATAGGGTCTACGCTCCCTACTCCTTATCTCCAGAGACTATTTAGCAACAGCATAAGTTAAATACGTGTTTTCTTGCCTTTTTTTTCCCTAAAGAATGAAGCTGCAACAAAGGTTTGTTTGCAGTGTGGCAGCCGAGACGAAGAAAAGGAAAAAACATAACCGCTCTCATGGTTGAAACATTACACACTTACATCCACAGCCAGACGATCTGGTATCAAATCTATTTTAATTTTAAGAACATTTCAGTGGAAGTGTCATCAGTTTCCCTCATATGACAACACTTAGTGGAAGCTCTGAAGTTCCGAGGGTTCTTTTACTTTGCAGTTATACTTTTAACTAGCCTGTGCCAGTATAATGGTCATGCATATATTGGACTTTCATACTTAATGCAGCATGTGCAGTTATGTCGCTGAACAAGGGAGTATATCCACACAAAATATCTCTCTACATGTTGTGCAAATTCTGAATAAATTGAATGGAACCTTCTCTGTTAAATAACAAGATTAATGTTTTATTTGCCTGATATGTGTGTCAGCAGCATTATATTAAACAAACAATTCATTATTTAGTTATTTACAGCTGTCCATTAAAAAAAAAAATTGGTCAGTGCTACTAGAACTATAGAACCTAAAGCAATACTAAGCATTTCAATGACAAAAGCCATACTTTGCATCTTTGTTGCCAGCAAAAGAATTTGCTTTACATTCACATATTTTTGATGAATTGATCTTACACATTTGGCATTGTCTTTTGTTCATAATGGGCTACTTGGAAAGATTACATGTTTACTCAGCAAATGATCAGACAAGAAATTACTCTTAATGGAATCTATGGATCCTTCCCAGCCTCATTCTTTGCATCCTCACAACTTAAAGATCTGCTCCTATAGACTATAGTCACTGACAGCAGCAGAATTTACAGTACATGATGTTGGAAGGTAGCCAGTGTGAGAATTAAAACGATGAGCTTTGTGTGTGGGTGCACATGCCATACTGTCTCCTGGTTCTAATTTAATTGCATTTACTTTATATTTCATACATGGGAAATACTTGTTCAAAACTGGTTGTAATTGTAAAAAAAAAATTGTATGATTTTAATAATATAATTTTGTTCCTTTTTGTTAAAGACGAGACATGCAAAAGTGAGAGTGCAATTTAAAAGTGTTGTGCTTTAATAGACTTTTTCTTTTAAGTGAAAAAACCTGTTTTATAGGTCATCACAGCAAATTTCAGTGTTGATTTTCTGTATATTCATCCCTTTTAATGTGTAGATGGATATATCTTTCTACCTTAGGTGACCTGCAAAGCTTTTTGAAAGGAAGACTCAAGCTAAAATGATCTTTCAACATCCGTTTCACCTCACTCATGTTTCAGCCTTCTTTAACCCTCTTATGATCATCAAGATAATGAGGCTGCCTGGATTTATTTTGATTTTATGGCTGTGGCATTGTCAAAAAAATGTACAATGAGTGAGTGCTTCTGCCCCCTTCTGCTCCTTTTTCCAAGATAACTTTCACTTTCGATATCTGGCAGTTATTCAACCGTTTAGGAATAAGCTGATGTCACGAACATGTGACACATTGGATGGCAGTTCTGCAGTAGCCCTGAGGGCGTAGCACACTATTTCTCTGCTTTCCGGTATCCATCCATCCGTCTTCTACTGCTTTATCCTCCACATGAGGGTGGCATGGGGTGCTGTGCCAATCTCAGCTGACATAGGACGAAAGGCGGGGTCACACCCTGGTTGGATCGCCAGTCCAAATTTTTTGAGTTTTCTAGATATCGAAAACGGTCTAGGAGTTACAGCAATGAGAACTACGCGTGCCAAAATCCTGTCGGATGGTCACAGAAGGGTTAACTTATTCAGCTTCCTGTGAACTCCTATGCCAATGGTTTGAATGTAACAGACATTGATTTATATTGAAAAGTTACACACTACATTTCATTAGCAGGAAACACGAGGCAGCGGTGTACAGCTGTTACTATAGCCACATAGTTAATACAATTGTTAAAAGGACAACAGTAGAGAACACGGTACAGTACAGTGGTACAGTGTAAAGTGAGGGCTGCTGAAAAATGTATGCTTCCGTGTTTGTTGACATGAAAGGTAAGCTTGGGATGCATCTTCTCCTTCTCTCTGATTAATTGTGAGCAACTGCACTGTTTTAGTGAAAAACACACACCTGAGCATTTGAGCAAGGCCATTCCTCAAAGCAGGAGCATTTCAGTGCTTTATCTTGCAGCGCCGGTTATTATTATTTCACCCCCCGAACAAGATAGGAAACAACATGATGTCTCACAGATTAAGGAGGCTACATTCTGCTTTATTATAAAACAGCGATTTATCAATTACTCAGCCGTACACAATGACTGCTTAATGTGTGTAAAGCAGATCCTGAGAAGACATGCTAGTTTTTACAGAAAATGGACTAGAAAGGTCACTGAATGTGTGCAACGTGATGAAGTACAAAACCTCACAAGAAATATAATGGTCTCAGAAACGAGATAAAAATAAAAGTTCACCTGAGCTTAAAAAGAAGTTTGGACCGACGGCAGATGGAACAAACCGTTTCCCACATTCTGTCCATGGTGCTGTTGAAGCCGTAGGTCATAGTGTGACTCAGAATGTTGCAATTGCTGGCAAGCGTGTATTTATATTTTGCCCTACAAATATTTTGTAGGGCAGCAGAGGCAGCCTCTCTGCCTGCACAAACACAGCACACAGCTTAGTCTATATTAAGGCATATCAGGCAGGTGGACTCGTCTCTTTCATTAATGCAAACACTGGTTTCCAGTTTACCTTGTCCAGTGTGCTGTTGTGTGTAAACTGAGACAGAGGAAATTGTTTTTTTTCTAAGACAGATGGTGAAGGTTTCATGACTGCTATAGGGATCACCCTCAAGTTGAATGTGCATTCTTGCGTACGTCTATCATTTGCACTCCTCTCTTGCTCACCTGTCGTGGAGCCTCTATGTTTTACATAAGTTTTGCCTTTGAAAATCCTAAAATATCATTTAAAATACTCTAAATAGTACTCAACTAAATGGACTCTTCAGTATGAAACCGCAGCTTTGGCAGCGGTGCTCGTAATTCACATCAAAATTTTGTTGGAAAAAAGAATGTTATCACTAAACTAAATCTACATTTTTTTTTTTTTATTCACTTTGAAGCAGGAATAGAATGTGCTGTCTGTGTGACACGTATGACAGATATAGATGCAGGTGAGAGGTCTATTCCCAATAAAGAGCAACGCAGCTCACTGGTGGTAGACGCACACCTATTGTGAACAGTGTTATTAATGAAAAGAGAGATGCACTGCTCATCTTTTTTTGTCATAATTATGCAAGAAATAGTATTAATTAGTTTGCAACTTTGGTTCTAGATTGGATGTGTTGCCACTGGTTAAAAAGTGAGTGAAAAGGTCTCGGTGTGTCTATTTAGAACTCTGTATTTATGTATACGGTGCCGCAATACCTCAGATGCTGAATGTGAAATTCATCTGTTTTCAGCGAGTAAAGGAAATACATTTGGTGTAAAGTGAAGGATCGAGGGAAAAGTCTCCGTGGGTGAGACTCTTGGTCTTTCTGTCTTTTTCTTTGCTACCCCCTCCCACGGTTGTCACCTGGTAGCTTTCTGTCAACCCCCCCTCCCCTCCCCCTCCGGAAGCCAGCGATGAGAACTGTTCAGACGAATGGCCTCAGGCTCAGGCCTCTGCGAATGCTCAGCTCAACAACTCTAGCTGCTTAAAGGGAGCCTCTCTTTGGGCTTCAAAAGCTTTCTACGAATGGGAACCCAGTAGGCTTCCCACCATAGGCTGCCTTTATAAAGAACTTTTTTAGTCACTCGGCTTAAAGTCAATATGAAAGGGTAGAAATGCGAGCACACTTGGGATGAAGTGTAGAAAAGGAGCAGGATTTAAACTGACAAAAATTGAAAAACCTCAATACCTTTTTACATCTGATAATAGAAGTCAAATAAAATTTGGAAAAAAAATATCAAACCTCAGGGGGAAGGCCATATCAAAACAAAGCCTGAATGAAAGCAAACAGTCAACAGTGCTGATCGCTCTGCGCCATTATGCACTGAAACCAAAGCTTGACCGCAGCAGGAATTGATGGACTAATGCTGATTTTTATCACCCAATTAGTACATCAGTCAAGTTCTAATTTAAACATGTGTGGGATTTTCGTATTTGCACAACCTGGAGAAATACAACAGAAAAGATAAAATGGGGTCAGTTAGGGAATTAAATATGAGATTGTTGTATTGAAGTGCTCCTGGTCAGTTTTGGTTTGTCACGTTAATCACATATTATTCAGAGGACAGTTGGAATCAGCCTAGAAACTGACTTGGGATTTTATCCTGATGGATGATGGTGTTTAAATTTATGACAAGAGAGAGAGCACACACAATGACACCAACGCACACACAAACACACTACTGCAGGTACCTGTTAAACAAAAAGAGTTACACAGGATTCAAATATTAGATTTCAAGTGAAATATAAGGATGCTAAACACAAATAAACCACAGTCTCCCCACCTGCTGCTAAATTCTGCCCATATGCACTCACAGCATTAAAACTGCTTATTGTTTTTAGTGGTTTATACACGAATGCTGGTATTTTAACCTGTAGGACAATGTATTCATTTTTTTTCAAAGCACCACATTTGGTGACTCTGCTCACTCTGAACTTTTGTTGACGCTAACAAATCAAACTGGCATCCAGATGTTTCTTTGGAAATTAAATCTGAGCACCCAGACAGGCCAGAAAGCATCCCATTTGGCAGAGCAACGAGATGATAACGGCATTAGAGTTGACATAGTGTTTTATTACAGTCCAGGGCAATCATCGGGACCATTCATCTGCACATTCAAACTCTTTACTTTCTCATTTGTCATCCTAGTATTCTGGCTCCAGGCTTTAGTCACGCTCTTGCAAGCTAGCATGTTGTGTGTGATGTATGACGCTGTGATAAGCGTGTGTGTGTGCAGAGCATATGGATCTCTGTTCATGATGTGGTTTTAAAATGTCCAGTCTTTGATGTAAACGCAAACAAACGTGGGCCGACCAGTGATGGTTGATTGAATCTATATAATTATTATTATTTTTTTTTATTATGCAGAGTTTACAGCTGACTCAGGCTGAGAGTATAGTTTGAATTGCAGTGGTTTTGTAAGACCTGTGGACCTGCATCGCAGTTGAAATTGATCCTCTGTGTTTTAACAGTTAATATTTGACAGTTGTGCCTTGGTTCTTAGGTCATCCCACATTCATTTAGAGTTAGGTTGCCCTTGTTAAGACTGGACAAATCACAACTCTCATCCCAAAGACATCCTATGGTTTAGTTGGGGGGAAAAAAAATGGTATCATTCTTCTGCTGCATCCTGACCATAGCTGGGACTGGCTCTTGACCCCCTTGTGACTGGTGAAGTGGATGATGTACGCTGTAGATTCCCTTGTGGAAATGTGTAAACTTCCACTGTAGTTGGACTGTGCTCTTTATAGTTGCAGCAGTTCCCTTTGCATGTTCACCTTGTACAGTAACCAAAATGGCTGTCGACTCTTAGTCTTGTTCATTGAACTTTAACCTGTTACTTAAAACAAATTCATGTATGACAGGCTTTGTCTGTGTCCACTGTTTACCACCACAGTAGCTTTCTGAG
This sequence comes from Solea solea, assembly GCF_958295425.1. Lineage (NCBI taxonomy): Eukaryota > Metazoa > Chordata > Actinopteri > Pleuronectiformes > Soleidae > Solea > Solea solea. The sequence continues at coordinate 42,453,880 of NC_081134.1, read as the reverse complement.
GTGTTTTAAACTTGTTTTTATGAACTGTTTTCTTGTATATTTTTAGTCAGTGAGATTCACTGTGATGCCTGGCACTGGTAGAAATAGCTGCTCGCCCTAATGAATATATTCCTTCAATAAAATTATTCAAAATGACCATCACAAATCATAGTATGGTGGTAAGGTCATGTTTTTATTCAGATTATGCTCCGTGGTGATGTTGATATACCACACAATATTAACATGCTCTTTGAGCCCGCCAAGGAAAATCTCATAACGTCAAATTTCCAAAAGCAGTTTACCAAGAACTGAAGGTCAGCACAGTAATCTTGGCGTATCCTCTTATGTTTTTGCACAGATCCAGTGAACAATACTTTCTCAAAATGGCAAAGTGAGTTTTCCAAGGCTGAAAGAGCTATAAACGCAATGAGAATGTCATATCGCTGTACTTTAAGCAGTCATAAAGCAAGCTACAACAAGTAAACACTCACCACAACTTGGTTTTAAAAAAAAGTTTGAGCCTTTTGTCTCACTGCGTTGCGTGAGAGTGGTTTAAAAGTTATATTGTAATATATGTTGTTATAGTATTATCACTCAGCCCTATACATATGTGATCTATAAAGGAAGAACTCACACTGAAGGTGGAGTGCTCACTGCAGCCAAAATCAACGTATGGATGAAGTGCTGGTAGCTGACGTCGCGTAACCAGAACGCCGGGGAGTGGTGCTGATTGTATCATCTCGTATCATATATATATATACTGCACTGGTGCAGTTCATTTAACAGAAGCTTTTCTTGCCTCCATGGCAGTGTGAGCGAGGTGTGAGTCACATGACATTCAGAGCTCCATAGAGGGAGCCACAGCACATGCTTCCCTTTTCTTTTGAACCCTATAACAGTCACTGAATCCATCCAAACAACTTATCCCTTGTTTGACTTCTAGAGGCCATATGAAAGATGAAATAAATTAAATTTAGCAATCACCCTTATTTCCAGATGAATTTCTTTGCATCCTTGCACAACAGCACCTTTGCACCTATACTTTGTGCCTTGTTGGACCTCACCTTGATTGGTCCGATGGGAACATAATGCCAGACAAATCCCCTATAGCTTGACAGCAGAATATTCTCAGAGTTGATGGTGCTATTGATCATGCACACATTAAAATGATGTCGGCAGCAGTGAACATCAATGGTGGAGAGGTCCATTAATCAGGAAATCAATGGCCTTGTCAATAGGCCGCCCCAGCCCTGACAATACATGACAGGCCAGAGGTAGAGCTAAGAGTTGGCTGATCAGGAAGCATTCCTCTGCTGGAAGTCCCACCCTATCTCACTGCTGAAGCTCTGTCCTTTGCTCCTCCACCCCCAGGCATGACTCAATCACTGAGTAAATCCTTTTAGGGACTGCTCAGCCCCACAACTCATTGAAGGCCGAAAGCATGAACAGGTCATGAGTCATGAACTGGTGGGATATGAGTTAAGTTCTCTGTCAGCTTTTCTTTCACTTGTGCCCCAGAGACAGTTGTATCCATGACTGATGTTAGTGAAACACACCTTACACATTTTAAAGTAGGAATATCAGCTGTTTAGTACCGTATAGGAGGATGGTGACTGCATTTTCCTGCAGCAGTCGGTGGATGGATCACCTTTTGTAAAGCAGTAGCATGTATGTTTCATTTTAGGTCATTTTCTTTTGCTGCTCACCATGCACAACTTCTCTACATGGTCCATACTATTTGTAGTGTTGCATAGTAACACTGCTTGTGTGTTGACCTTAAAGGTCATTGTGAATCTTTTTCTTGTTTTCTGTTCTGTTCTAGTTCAATGTACCACAGACACTGCATTGGCTCGCTGGTCACTCCAAGTACACCAACATACAATTTCGATGCTGATAAATTATCTTATTGATCCTCAGACAAAACACCCGCAGGAAAAAAAAATCTACTGATTCTTATCGACTGGTTGCATGAGGTAAATATTTTTTAATCAAGTATCTCTGGGATTTATTGGTATGACATTCAGTTCTGACAAACGACAGTTGTCATCCTTAGGAAATAATAACTAACCATAGGGGCCCCCTGACTTTTTTTGATTGCCATCATCATCAGACTTTAAATGGAATTTCCTCAAACCACAAAGATCATTTAATACAGAATTCAACCTAAATTTCACTCCTACTTTGAAATGACAATAGCACTCCACATGGGCCTGCAGGTTTCATTCAATTTAGTAGCAGCTTTCTAGTTGTCAACTAACCACTGAGAGGTACGTGATTTTCTACTTTGAAACTATGCCTTTTTCTGTCAAAAATTACATGAATGGCAGTGAAAGAAATCCGTGCTTATGTCTAGACGAGAAATTGGCGACCAATCTGGCGTAAATCCCCTCTTTGTATATCTGTCTCTTAGCAAAAGCAGCTACTTGAAACATTCCTTTTTAGCAATTTTTCCTTGCTGTTTGCGATAAGTGAATTGGATTGCAAAGGCCTGGATATAATTTGACTTTAGACATAACCAATTTATCTCACACTTCAGTGCAATCCGGAACCCTGTAATGAAAAGCCGGACTGAAAGTCAGGACTGGCATAGAGTGACACCCGCTCAAGTTGGTTCAAATTAGAAATGCCAAAAGAAAGGCAGAAACTGTCAAATAGAAATGTGTCAGACATTTCGCAGGTCTAAGACTCTTGTAGGCTTGAGTGTCGAGGTTTCAGTCCAACAGTCTTTCAAAAAGTGTGATGTGAGCCTTTCAGACTGTACGCATACACAAAGATTAAAGGCATTTCAGGGTAAAAACTCCCACAGCCATCAATTCTTAGCCTATTCTACCGCTCCTCTCAAAGGTTCCTGAAAGTCCAAACTTTCCACTTGCATGTCATATAATGTTGACATCACTTCTAATTGCTTAACATCAAATTGTCCTTTAGTCTCACAAGGAACCCATGATTTGTCTAAGGTCTATTTGAGAAATACTGCCGAGCTGTTTAAGTTACTAGTGGTAATTTGAGTCTCTTATTATTATTATTATTATTATTATTATTATTATTATTATTATTATTTCACAATACACATCGATGTTGGAAAACACAGTTAAGTGATGAAGCTGTGTTAATGTTATATAAAATATGAAAGGAGACAACCATATTATTTATAGTTTTATATAAATAATATAAAACAGGCAGTAACATCCCAGTCACACCCTGAATCTCCAGTGAGAAGGCTTATTATATCCAGTGGGTGTGAATTGACATCAGTGTTTTCTTTTCCAGGTTCGTGTTCCTCTACTTTTCTCCTCTCGGAGTCTCACAAATTTAACCTCAAAACCAGAAAGTTTTCTTGATTACACGAAATGACTGGAAGTTGTTTTCATGCAGGCGTCCTGGTGAGTGCAGCTGCTCAGCTGTCGCATTAATCCATGTTGCTTATGCTAATGTACACCCTTTTGAAAGGTTCTCCAGAAATATGATGTTATTAGGACTGCCAATCATTGTTTATATAATTACACCGTTACATGTCCTGGTGGGGTTTTGATGAATGATACCCAGATCAACTGTAGAATCTGACTGACAGCACAAAACTCCATGTATAAAATGCTCAACTTTTATTGCTTTGTCGAAAACCTTCCCAAGAAATACATTTGGATTTATCAGTAATGACTCAAATACATTAGTTCCATCAGTGTGAAATACTGTAGGTAGTGTTCTATTTAATAGTTCAAACCATCTGAAGTCATTACTGCAGCTTTAGATCAACTATGTCCTCTTGGCCAGTCAAAAAGACAGCGGTGTTATGGTTTTGCTCTGGAAATGGGAGGACATGAGAAAGAACTGTCCTCCTCAGCGGATAATCACAACACCAACACATCTAAAAGTGGCATGTGTGTGTGCATGTGTTTCAGCTTCTGAGATAAGAGAAGATACGATAAGATGGACATTATTGTCCCGAAGAAAAATATGTTTTGGACATATACAGCATCTTCTATTTCGAAAATGATAAAATAATAAAAGTGTGGTAAGCTTAGCTGTTCGACTAGTTACTCGATGAATCTGTTGATTATTTTCTCCATTAATCGCTTGGTCCATAAAATATCAGAAAACCTAAAAAAATGTTGATCTGTGTTTGTCAAACCTGGAAATGATGTTCTCAAATGTCTCGTTTTGTCCACAAACCATAATGATTAACTTTTAATGATTTATTTGTAAAATGAAGAAAATATTCACATTTAAGAACCTTAAACAATCGGAAATCTTGTTTTAAAAATGAAAAAAGCCTTGAACCGGTTAATTGGTTAGCAAAGTAGTTGTCGATTAATTTAGTAATTGATTAATAATCAATTAATTGTTTCGGCTCTACTGGTTTCCCTTAATAATTTGTTATTACGACCCTACTAGGTGTCCTGTCAAGTTCACCATCAGTTCCCATAACAACAGCATCACTCTTTGTGCCAAATGTGTCCATTAGTGTCAATTGATGGACAGTATGGTCAAGTTTCTGTGTGATGGACACAAACATTCTGAAGATGCAACATAGGCTCTTATAGTGGCTCTTATGTGACTCACTGAGGATGAACCAGGCTCAGCTCATCCTGGCAGCAATGTGTGTTTTCAGTTTCCTGCTGTGTTCACTGGATGAGATCTTTACTCACAGGTCGACATAGGTTCAGCGCCTGCCCCATGTTAACCCCCCCCATGAACATTCATCCTGTGTGTTTGTCAGGCTTTTACATGGGCTCCAAGGTTGCTGCAGCCATCCATTCTTTAAGACGCTGCGTGTCGCTTTGATAGATGAGCTGCTGGCTGCTTGGTTGTTTGAGTCTTTGACTGTCATGCACAATATATCCTTGACTCCATCCAGTCTCGAATACTGGCCCCCCCAGGTCACTGCTTGTCTGTGTTGTGGCAACGCCTTGTTTTCAGCTGGCTCCTTGCGCAGCTCATGTGTCCTGTTTCACATTGGTTCTCCACTGATATGTGGTGTTTGCACAGCATCTCAAACGTACCTGTCAACAAAAAGTAAACATGTCACTTGTGTGGGGGGAAGCAGCTTTGCCCATTTAAGAGCGAGAGAAAAAATTGAGTTGAGTCAACACCATTGCTTTCAGTTAATGCACCTGGTGGCCAATTTTATCTGACTAGCAGTACAGAAAATAATCTAATAATTACATTTACTAACAATATTATGAATACATAACGAAATACAATTATCAAAGCGGACCATTATTATTTATTAAACTTTTTTTTTTAAGCTTGATTCACAAATTTGGAAAATTCACAGAACAGACAAACATTTCTTAGTAGAGTTTGAAAAAGGTTAGTTTCTTATTCTTTCCAAACAGTTTCCTCCTGCAAAGTTAATTGCATATTAATGGCCACTCTGCAAAACTGTATAACTTTAATTCTGGCAAAGAATGTTTCCCTCCTGCATAATTAATCAACAATTAATTAGATACTGTCCACATGGTTTTCCGGGGGCAGTACTTTATATTGATATATTTGTGCAGGGGCTGATGTCTGTCTCTAGTGTTTGATTTAACCCTCCAGTTCTCAGGGAAAAATACAAAACATAATAAAACAGTGGTCAGAAAATACGGCATTTAACTGCAAGAATATCCTTCCATGTGTGTTACTGTGTTGGGCTGGTGCGCTGTCATGACAGCCTTCTTGGAGGGGCATTAGATTAATGGCCTTTATGTACTGCAACTAATGGAGTGGGAGATCAGTGGTCAGTAAATGTGACTTACTCCAATCAAGTGCAAGGCTTTCTAAGCCTGACTGCTGCATCCTCCAAAGCCATAAAAGCTGTTGTTTTATTTCCCTCTCATCACCCAGTGACCCGCCTACACCGCCTGGTGTCAGTATTTGGCACAGAGATTTACAGCGGAGGTCAGGGGATGGATGGTTGTACAGGAGACTGGGGAGGCGGTGGGGGGAGTAATGAGTTGTTGAGGAAACTGACTTATAGAGCACCACTGGTTGCGTGGATGCATCGTTTTGACAGCTTTTAACAGGGAATTACGGCCGCATGTGGGAATCTGTTATGTTTTATTTTCAAGAAAGCAGAATGCTCACTGAACGGTGTGCTGTTGATGCCGAGCAGTGTCTCCTCAGCGTGCGAGTGCTGCGGCACGCTGTGTGCGCACACTCTCTCTTCTATTGAGCTCTTCAAATCAGGCAGCCCTTGATAATGATATCATTTACAAATTTAAAGCTGATTCACAGACACAGTGGGGCGCCCCTCATGAGGAATGAAAACTGGAGCGCCCATTTAATACAGAGATTGACTGCTGGAAGACCAAAATAACTGTTAACTGTTACTCTCATCACTGATACATTTTCCACTTTCTAAGTGTGTGTCACTTCTCTTCTCTGATATTCCAGTGACCATTGTCTGGCATGAATGGGATTGTGTGCTATGTGCCAGTGAATGCCAAATATGGCCTTGTTGTGTACTTTTAACCAAACAAAGGTTTTCCTGTCAACAACCTGTATTCCTAAGAAATCTATTAAGAGATCATTCAAATGAACAGAACACAGAACATCAGGTTAGACTGCCGAGAGAAAGAGCTAAACACCTTTTTTATACCTTGAAATCCATGATTATTCATATAAAAAAAAATCACTATTATACTGTAGCTTATGTATTCAGTTATTAATTAGGTGTTGCACAGTTTTAAGTGGATTATTATCCATGTGGCTATTGTTTTAGGACACATCACAGTACTGAGCAGAAAATCCTCGCATGCACGTCTACACGACTCTCAATAAGTTTCATCTCTGTTCCACGACCATCATGCTGGAAGACAACATTAATTCCTCCGTTCATACAGTCATGGGCGAGGCGCCGCAGATAAATCCATTTGTATAAGTCTGATAAAGTATCTGCCCCAGCTGTCAACCTATTTTCATGACGGTTTTGTGGCACTCGGGCCAGGCATTATATCATTCCAATCAATCAAATCTGACATGCTTTCACTGGAAATGAAGTCAAGTCCTTGAATGGCTTTAGTCATGTCATGGAAAGCATGAACTGGTTTAGAAGTTGCCTGCATGTTTAGCCTCTGAAGTGATATCCTGCTCTCAGGAAACAATGTGCTACATGTGGGTTAAGCTAAAAAAAAACTATTTTTTTTGTCATGTGATTGATAGGAATCCCTTGCAAGTCATGCATGTAGATAAAAGAGCCCAAACACTTTCTCTCTATCTTAACATTATCCTGCATCATCCATCAAGAGCTGCCGGTTTCTAGTAAGCTGAACATGGACCAAGTCATTAAATCTGTGCAAATTGTGGAGTTTATTTTTACCGACGGCCTCTCCTAACACCTTCAACACAGGAACCTGAGCTTCCACCGTCGCTGCGCTTCTCTACCAGATCTATTCTACTTTGTTTTATTGAATGGATTGAGCACTGAGTTCTTAGTTCAAGCTCTTCTTCTGTTCTGAAGCTCGAGTGTTGTTTCTCACTTGTAGGTCACTGTTTTGGATGAATGCCTCTGCCACATGAGTAAATGTAAAATATCTGCGGTAGAGTTTTAAGGACGGATTCTGCATCTTGAAGCAGAAAACAGGCACAGGTCGCATTTGTCAACAACACATTTACTGCTGAGAGAGACTGTTTGAAGGCCTCTTAACTTGAAGCAGCATCCCAGTTGGAGGAGATTGAACTTTCCCAGGATTACAGACCTAAATGTGTTCTGAGAGAGGGAAAACAGAGTTGTGGTAAATTGTGCCCAAACACAGAGATTCTCATGTCAGTCAGGATGCACTCAAGCTGATGCCAATAATGCGATAATGTCTTTTTCTACAACGAAACATCAAAACATTGCTCTGTTACACAACAGAAAAACATTGTTTCTTACGTGTATGTAATCTGTCACTGTTGCTTTGTAGTGTAAGTATGTCTTGGTAGGTTTTAGCATCTTCATGTTGGACCATTTCTCTCCTGATTATAGTGTATAATGATTTTGTTTGTTTAGCAGCTACTCCAGACGGATGGCCCCTAAATGAATCGTGGTTGTGTTTTTCTGTCGTCCTTAATTCCCTTTAAGAGCACCGCACATTGTGGTGAATCGTTATAAAAATGGTGGCCTTCTTCACGTTGTAAGATCAATCACGTCAGAGGCAACAATTTCATTCTGGAAACGGGGAGATCGCCACCTGCGGTGTGCCACTCATTGTTCACCCGGCTTTGTGGGCGCATGTGTTCCCATCTGAATATTCAGCATGGAAATAAGAATGAAATGCTCAGCATCTTGGGTTGGAGATGGAATTTAGGAGGAGCCTTCTGCACTTAGACTTCCAACATTTTGTTCACTGGAATGGTAGATTAATTTAGGTGTTCTTGTATTATCATTATTTGCTAACGATGATGAGGTACGTCTGCTTTAATGCTGTCTGTCTTCTTAGCTAATGATCAAATTATTCACAAGGCCACTGGCAATTTCCAGTAGTTGTGTAAAAGTCAACAGATAGCTTATATTAAACCAGAGGGGCTGCTGTTCAGGTCGACCTCCCGAGACAGGGATTGATTGGCTGATGTTGTCACCAGACCTACACTCATCACAGATTAAACCTTGAGGTGCATGCGGGTAATTACCCAGGATCCTTGGTCATCAAGCTATGTAAATCTCTCACCAGCTCATTAGCAGGGTTTATTTGAAGAGCACTTTTTCTCCCCATCTTCAATTTTTTTTTTTTTTAACTCCAGCTTCTCTGTCAAAATGTGCACCTGTTTGCAGAGCTTTGCACGTGTGTGTAACTGTTAAGGCGGAGACGGTGCAGTGGCCATGAAACAAGCGGCGCTTTTATGTCGAGGCAAACGCAAACATACAGCACGAAAAGGCATGAAGTTAATACTTAAAATCCTCATAGTAGTTGTAGAAGTTGTTGGGGGAGTAAATATTAAAAATGAGTGAGACTCCGGATTTGCTTTTGTCAATTATTGACAAATATCTAATTTCACTTTGCTCATGTATCTGTATCATTTGCAGTGCAACTACCTTGTCAATATTATCAACCTCAGATAATTAGTCACCATTGTGTGTAACGAAAGCTGCAGGCCCGGTGGAAATTACTTTATTGATGAGCAAAGCAACACTATTGACTTTTCCAGTAAGGCAGGAATTAAAAGAAAAAAACTGCAGTTCTGTAGATGTCATGAGATCCACCCCGTGTCATCTTACTAGTTTCAGTATGAATGTTTCAGTGCAATTAAACATCGAATTAAAACACGACAACCTCATAAACCTCCACCTCAGTCAACTGTATAAAATTACACCTGCTGCGATAGGCAGTGGAAAAACTCACTTGTGTGAACCTGCTTTTTCACATTATATTCATTATAAGTGACAGCTGCTCTGGTGAGAACTTTATTCACTGAGATGACACGGTAAAGACTTCTTTTTTTGTTTGTTTTTTCTTAACAAACTTTATAAATGTAGAATGTTAATAAACTCTCAGGGGGAAAAAAATACATTTGCAAAGTGAGCCACCCCCTAACCCAATGGCGCTCAGCTTGATATTAAATCAGCCAAGTCAACACATCCACACTCTAAATTTTCATTCCAGACGTCTTTCAGACCGGGGACTACAAGGGGAATACTTTAATTATCAAATCATCAATAAATCAACTTAAAATGAATACTGCTGTGTATATAATTAGTCCTCTGCCTAATATTTTACATGTGTCTAGCAAAAGTGGCTTCTATTTCTTGCTTCTTTAGGACCTTTTCTCGACCTTGTCAGAACCAGTGGTCCGAATGGGAACCAAAACCTCATCCTAATGAGGCAGATCCACGTTTCTGTGGAACAGGTTAAGGTTAGGGTTACACATGAGCTGGTCATGGTTAAGGTGATAACGGTTTGTTTGGGTTGTCCAAATAAATTGAAGTCACTGCAGTATCCTAAGAAGAACAGCTGTGTGACCAAATAGCACATACTGTGCTGTGGGCGAACGGAGGCAGTGCTGTTTTGATGTCCAGCAGCCCCCTCCCACCCTCCCCAAATAGTCTGCTGACCCAGCCACTTCAGAGCACCCCCTCCTGCTACCACTGAGTGATTTGCAAGGCAAGGCTGTCCTTCAACAGTTGGTTGCTCCTGCGTCTGGAAGCATTTATTTCCCCTCAGCCTATCAAGCTGCCACTGGCCTCGGCCCGCTGTGATTGTGCTGACCACCAGACATGCTGCTGAAATAAAATGCACGGGGTGCAAGAGGAAGAAAAAAAAAACACAGACATCTTTGTTCTTTTTCCTCTTTGCTCATTTCTGAACAGTATTCACAACATTCTCCTTCATCTGAGACGTTGGGATTTCTTCCTTACACTAACAAACAAAGGGTAGTATATTATGATTCCTGACATGAAGCTTGACTATAAGCACAGTTTTATCAACAAGATCACATATTGTACCTCTTTTGGGCAATCGCGACAGTGGTAGAAGCTTTGTTTAGGTGGGATTAAATCAAATCTGCCCAAATCTTCTGCTTGAATGGTCAGATCAAAATATTTGTCTTTTCTCACCGAGTCACACTTGTCGATTTGCTTTTGGGGTTGAAGGTTTATGTCGCGCTTTTCTTTCTCTTTTAAAAAGGCAGCATTTCATCTGCAGCAGACAGGTACAGTGTGTAGGCAGCAGATTCAGTTCCTGTCATTTTACTAAACCCTGCAAGAATACTGAAGTAATGACTTAGCTGATGATTTAAGGGAAACAAAGTGTAGAACACCCACACTTCACATCAACATCAAGTTTGTTACAGCCAATCAGTTAACTGACGCTCTGTCAGTGTAAACTTTCTCTGCAGTGCATAACTGATTTTTGACAATTTAAAATCCCCAGGAATAACAGAAACGCCAACAGATCTGATGTGTTCTCTTATGTTTGCACGGCTGTTGTTGTCACTGTTATTCTGCTGACTGGAGCCTGCTCTACTTATGGACTATTACATGCTTTCACAGCCAAAGGTTGCATAAAGACAACAAACCATGAAGTAAATGTCAAATATAAATATCAAAATTCACTTTGAAAAAGGCCAGGAAAATACTTAATACATGAGCTGGCAGGTGTGTGCTGCAAAGGGAGAACATGCTAATGAAACTGAGAGAGGGGTCACGATGTGGAGCAGTACCCCGTCCTGCACACATCTTAGTGACGATAATCCTGGCACAAATCAAATCCCACTGCCATAGTGAACCTGGATAATTGCAGACGGTTCTGATAAGCCCTTGTAATGGAACTCTGTCAATCAATTCATGCCATATACCCTCTCTCTCCGGGGTGTTTGCTCAGATTGAATGAAGAAATCCAGGAGCCACTGACATTTAGGTCTACTGCGCTGCTGATTGTGGGAAGAATGTCCCGGATTAATTTCATTTACTTAGAGAACGTAAAAGCAAATTTGCCGTATGAAAAGCAATTATGGCGCTGCTGACTGGAGCTTTTATGCTCGGTAAAGGTCCTCCTCTCATCGTCCGTCTGAACGGTGAAGAGTTTCCACCATTTACTGCATAAGTAGTTTATGAAAGAAAAACCCAGACCTCATGGCGGGTGCTGTTATGGCCACAAGGTCACTTTGATGTGAACTGTGAGTGTTTATTTTTTGACGAATCTGTCGATTTATTTTCTTGGTTAATTGATTAAATGTTTGGCAACATGACCCAAACTTCAAATGATGATGTTCTCAAATGTCTTGTTTTATCAATAAACCAACTTAATAAGTTTTAATGATTTTTATTTTTGTTATATGGAGCCAAGAAACTATAATATTTACTTTTAAGAAACATAAAAATATAGAGATGTTTAAAAAACACACAAACCATTTAATCAAGTGTAAAAAATGGTTGATGCGTAATTTGGTAATCGTTTCATAATTGATGAATCAACTAATTGTTGTGATCCAAAGTGAACCATTTTAAGAATAACTAGAGCATGTTTTATGATCTTGATTTGTGTACCATTTGCTGCTGGTTATCAATCATTGGACCACATTTGTACGCAGTTACAGCCAAACAAACAACAAGGGACATTTGATGAAGCAAAAACAGATTCAGTGCATTTTTTATGAAAAAACATGTTGGCTCCACTTACAGGAAATGAAGTTGATTACCATAATAAGTAGTGCAGAAATTAACAGCCAGATGTTTAATCAATTTCTCTTCACTTATTGTTTTTGTGAAAGAGCTGTGGATGAGGTTTTGGAACAGGATCACATTCTAACAAAGGGTAAATCAAGATAAACATACATAGATGTTGAAAAATGACAAAACACATTTTTTTTAGAATAAAGCATAAATGTGTATTAAAAATGTATTAACACCGCGTTTACATTAACATGCACTGAAACCTGCATCCTTGCAAGTCAAACTGAATTTATCGACTAAATTATAATCCATCTCCACAAGCTATTAAATAATAGAATATCTGACATATTAATGCATGTGGATGACTAAAGATGATTAAAGAATGCTGACAGGGAAGGATGAATAAGTGAACCAAGAGTGGAGGGAGTTTGACATAAGTAATAAGGTATTTCATCACACTTTAAAAATGTCTTCAAATATTTTTTAAGCAATGGAAATTTGGAATATTAAGAAACTGTAATGCCCAGTGTGTAGTCCAGCACAACAAGGAAAACACAAGCAGTCATTTCATTCACGTACCGTCTACACAACACACATTAAGTATGAATAACACTCTGCAGTTAGTGCTGAATGATTTGCCCGAAACATCTAATTATGTTTTCTTCCGACAAATATTTCAGTTTGATTTGTGAAATCATTCTTTAAAGTTGAAGCTTCAGTTTAATACTTACTGAAATGATATGGAGCATTGCAGTAAGTATTAGTATCTAACAAATGTAGACATTTGAGTGAACCTTTCAAATCGCAAGTCATATGAGAATAAAAACGGCACACAGGGTTAGACAACCACCATAGAAATGTCTTTTTATGTAAATGACGTCTGTGTAGGTTGGAAATTGTGGGCAGGGAAAGATTTTTTGTGAATTTTCATGGACCTCAGCTAGAGTGTGCGACGACATTGATGATTTCACCATGGAGCATGTTTATAAAATCAGAAAAGGACCCAAAAAAAGCACAAAACTTAAACTGTGATTGTATAAAACCTGAAAAAATTCTCAACTGTTGGGAACCATTTAAAGTTTCAAACACGTCTCTAAGTATGGCAACACTGAGGCTCCAAATTGCCCCGAGTTGGTCATCAACCCTTCTCCATTCATTCCTATGATACATTTTAAGCAGTTTTGTTGGCAATTTTTGTCGCCATGGTTACTCAAAATGCTTAGAAAAGACACAGCACTCCATTCCGGCCAAACCACATGTTTTATTATGGGATATGTGGGTTTTTTCCTCAAAGCTACGGGACAAGTTTTGCGATGAAATGTTGGCAGAAGAAAAATAGACGCGGGAGAATAACAATAAGTGCTTTATTTTGCAATGCAAACCAATGGGGAAATCCAGAGTAACCAATAGAGAGATTGGAGCCAGAGACAGAGCCAGAAACCACATCAAGTGAGCATTTCATCATTGGCTTTTCTCGCAGTGTCTATATACTTTTCCTCTCTATGTTAATGAATGAGCATTATTCAATTATCACACTGATTTAAAAGTAATTGGTGGAACATCCTGCTAGACTACATCAACCATCACCTCTCAGTACTTCATGGTTCGGACAAACACGTCTGAAATTGGAGTGAAATGCATCTTTACAGCTCTTTAATATGTCCACAGCTTTGCCGCCTCAGATTCTATATTATGTGGTCCGTGGTTCCAACTTTTCTCACTAATTGTGCTCACAGAGTGACTTTTCTGTCTCTGAGCAACTGTAAATGGTAAAGCAATAATTAATAGTCCCTTTTAAAGTAGGACCAACATCCATTAGTCCACAGAGCCTTGCAAAAATGTCTGGTTAGGATTTTGAAATACATTGGAAATTATGTTCCTATCACAGGCTGATATGCTGTAGGTCTGTGGAAGTTAACACCATATTATTAATCCATAGATTGTATAAGAAGTAACAATTTGAGGTTTTAATCATGCATACACATCAACCTACTCAGTTCTAACACAAACCTGTCCCATAATATGTGTGTGACCACAGATCACACGCATAAGCACAAATATTTTATATTTTTTTATTATTTTTGCCCATAGAAATATTAACAGTTGCCGGGAAACAGGCCACTGCACTTAGAGCAGATCCACAACAAAACGGTGAAGCAAAGTATCACAGAAAGGAAAGCTGAAAAATCAATCATGGCCTTTATATTCACAGCTTCAACTCCAACAAACCCTGCTGCTTGAGTGCCATGAGCTGTACTCTCTTTTCTTCCCATGGACATGCCCCCTCTGAGGTGGGAGAATAGTCTGTCTGCATGTTAGAGGTCACTTTCTACCCACCTGGTTTTCTGTCCGAGTCCCAGCAACTCTACAAACTTCAGGGGAACACTGTTTTAAAACTCACTGGTCACACAGAGAGCTGTCAGTGCACTTGCTTGAGTGAAAGGCACCTCGGACTTGTGAATGTCTCCCAGTGTCAACACGGTGCCCAGTGCAAATGTGTTCTCTTGTGTGGGCCCTGTCAGAAGGAGGCTGCACCAGTATTTTTAGACTTCACAACATGTTCCGTTACTGAGAGGAATCAGAGGCAGACAGTTCACGTCAACCTGAGAGAGAGAGAAGCACAAAAACCTTGTCAACTTACTTATTCAACACACACGCTAATGATGACTGTGCATGTCAATATGTATGCCTCGCAAGAACCTAGTCCGACCATGCGCGATGGTAATACATTAAAAAACTGTATGCAACTTAATGCAAAAAAAATAAAAATGAACAAAGTACACAAATCACTATATGCAGAAACACAAAAACAGCAGCAACATGTTACAGTGTGTGCTAGGTTGTATCCACATAGGCACAGTGATCCCGGTGAAAATGGTCCCTGGCATCAAAGACTGAGTACCTGAAAGTATATTCATCAATTGTCTCACCCCTCACTGGTAAAATGTCACTTGGATATTAAAATGTTCAACTTTAAATGAAAACAAACACACACACACACACAACAATGGCATTTTAACAAAAAACAGAAATCAAAAAACAAACAAAAAAAGCACAAGCAATGCTCATTGCCACTATCGTTGGTGGAGAACATTGAATTCCTATTACATTCAAACATTAAGAGAGCTTAACAACCACGTAGTTGCATTGCTAAACAGTGGGATATTTTCCTTTTTTTAATTTAATTTTTAACCACAGTACTGTAATGCTGTGGGCAGCACTAAGCAGACTTTTCACTTTATGTAATAAAGCAGCAGCAGGAATTATTTCACAGGAGTAAATAGGATTCAAGGTCCAGTGAGAGGCCCTGGGGGCCAAACTCTGCCAGGTTGCTGGTCTCAGCACAGCCTTTCCTCGCCAAGCCTGTCTCATTAGTAACACAGGGGAATGTCATAGTAAGTAAAACAAAGAAAATGTGGCTGCTGTTTCATACTTTGTTCTAGTATTGATGCGAGTAGATTTTATGTCCATTTGCACTCACCACACGTGTGACTGTGTGTGTGTGCGTGCATGCGGACACAAATCGCGCTTGTCCTGTTGGTGTTTAATGCAAAGTTTACTGTATTGCCGTGTTTCCACCGACTCGGCACGGCACGTCATGGTTAAGTTGTGTTTCCACTTGCAAAGTACCTTTTTTTTTTTTGTACTTGCTCTGGCGAGCTGAGTAAAGAAAGCTAATTTTCATTGTGCAGCACACATGAACAATAGGTGAAAGGTCTATTCCCTAACAGAGACACGTGGCTCACTCATGTTAATCTCATGCAACCTGTGTGAATAGCTTCAACATATATCTGCACAAATGAAATGATTGACACCTCACATCATTCCCACGTGTGTGTGTCTGTGTGTGTGCGTGCAGGAAACCACCATGCAAGTAAGAGACACTTGTTAAATGTTCGGTGAAATAAGGAGGAAGAGGAAGGGCAGAGGGAAAGGTCCTTGACAATGATTCTAGAAATATTACATCATTCTGTCTGTGTTGTAATTGTGTGTGATGAAACACAATAAAGGAAGATGAGCATTCAAAGTGGTCCATGGCGAATAATGAGATTCTCTCCCTTTGACAGAGGGCGAAATGAAATGTGGTGAGGCCAGGGCAAAGATAAACCTCTAGGGAGATACAGCAAGAAACTTAAATGAGGTCTTATTTAGCACGGCCATCTTTTGCATCTTTTATGACGCTTGACAGGTGCAGCGGACAGTGTATGAATTATCACAATCTGTCATGCCAAAGGGGCGGAAGGAAAGACCTATAAAATGGAACTTAATTGAGATAGACTGTATTGCCGTTTGTGTACTTTAACATCAAGTGTCTCCTTTTGTATTTGGGCCGCATGTCCACTAAGCAGTACGTAGCAGTAAAAAAAGCACATACTGAAAAATAATTAAATGACGGGGTAGGTTGAAGACGACTGACCAGCATCTGTCATTGGATCATTTGCAGGCTTATTTCTCAGGCGACACCGTGACCTTTCTTTACATAGTTGTCACTCAATCTTGAACCCTTCTTGAAATTCTCATCATGAGGCTGCTAATACTACATTACTCTCATTCAACAAAATGGCTGCTGCACACAGCTCCTACATAGAGACACACATAGATCCTCTTCATAATAATACCTTTTACAACTCAGTGCTGTAACGGATCATTACGCACCTGAGAAAGTGGACAGTGCCGCTTCAATGATTGAATGTCACAAGCATGTGCACTCATGACAACATTCCGGGTAAATCGCTGCAGCAGAAATGGTAACAAGTTCAAGGTAATGGATTAATCCAAAGGTCTGAATGAAAGAAATCTGCCATTATTTATTGTTAAACCAATAAAGCAGTATGTGTCACACTGAGAGGTTTGATATTTTGGGCTAAGGAGCTTGATTATTACATGCATACAGGTTGTTGGTTTAGAGACCTGGCGGCAGCAGCAGCAGCTGCAAATCAGTCAAAGAAATCAGGGCTACAGACAGCAGGGAGTTTGAAAGTGGAGCAAATTTATAGGACCATATGCACACACACACACAGGTTTGCTCACCTATCCTTTTAAGGACTCTCATTTATTTCCAGCCTAAAAATCCCCTTAATCAGAATGTGTTAAAGCCTAACCCTGACCTTAACCTAACCACTATTTAAATCTTAGCATGAAACTTAACCAGTTCCTTAGAAATTAATTTCTGCCTCGTTATCACCAGATATTAGTTTCCATAAGGACGACTGGTCCTGACACGGTCAGTGTTAATGCCAGAGAGAGAGGAGTCCACTATCTGTACCTACGTATATTGTATTTTATAGAAAACACGTCAATAACACTCGTATTAATTTAATGACTTTCAATGTCATTGTCCATCGACTTTTATCGGCTTAAACAGCGGGGCACAAAACATCCTTGCAGGTGGTGGTGGCAGGTGATTTTGAGTGTGTGTGTGTGTGTCGGGATTAGAGACACAGTCTGTTAAAACGCAGTAAAACAAAATCTCCCCTCTGCTAATCCATCTGACCAGATGATGCGGTGTTGCAAAGTCCCTTTAATCACTTATAATGAAGTTTGAACAGAAAGGAGGCAGCACAAGTTCCCGTCCCTCCCCCCCAGCTCTGTCTTAAAGCTCACATCAACAGAAACTCGATGTGGACGCGCTGCTGATTCATCCAATCACTCAGGCTACTGTCAGTGTACAAATGATTGCATTTACTACTAGTATTTCACCACTAGAAGAAGCAGGTATCCTATCTGGAAAGGATATTTTGCCTTTGGCACTTTCAACTAGATTAGGAGGAAATCATGATCAAAGGTGGTGGGATTATATTGGATATTTGGGGGCTGGTGGGTTGTGGACCTTAATGTATCCATACTTCACAGTCAGGATTGACCTAGTTATAGAGGGTTGGGTAAAGGGAAAGTCATTGGAGGAAGTCAAAAGAAGTAGCAACACTTGCCCTGGGACATGGGCCACTCTCTGTATGATCATGTGGATTTGTCAACATGACACATGTGAGAACATACAGCACCAAGCGTATGATGCTAAAACCTTTCAATACAACAAATAACTGAAATGTGGTGTTGACAGACACCCTCCCTTAGTGTAAGTGGCTGACATCTCAGGTCACCACACGAGGAAGGCTTTTACTGTAATTTAAATTTAAAGGAATGGCTTTGCTCTGCGCCGGAAGCTTAGAGAAAGATTTCCCCATAAAGCTCTTGAAACATTACAACAATGTTTCAACTGTACATCTCCAAATTAAAATGTTTCTGTCCTGCCTATCCTCTCATCTCTGTGTACGGAGAGGGATTAACTTGGCAGAGAAGATTCTGACCATAATTCACTTCAGCCAGACCTTATTCCACCACTGAAGGACAGGTCACATCTAAATATACTATTAATTTTCTGTAAATAATATACATGTTTGTGTTGCTTTTGATACATACACATTTTTTTTAGTATTTTACTGTCAGTAAATGAATCCAGCTGAAGAGAGGTTGCACAGATATTTGGGAACAAATGAGGGTTGTGAAAGTCACTGCTGCAGATAATATTTTATTAACTGCATTAAAATCAAGTACTGAGGGAACACAATGAAAATTAACATACCGTGATTTAATAAGGAATGCTTAACCAAAAAACATCGCATCTGAGTTTTTCAACATATTAGGTTGGCTTTTTTGGACAAAAAAACTGTGTAACTCAATTAATTATTTATAGAATTTGTAGTAAAAGTTTCACTTCTTAATATTTTATGAACTGATATTTTTGAAATTAATAACATTTTCTTCAGTCTGAATCAGAATCGGAAGAGGTTGTCTCTAAAACATGTTCATTAAACTTAAAGCCACTGCCTGAAGAGTTTTTTTTTTTGCATAAAAACCATAAACATGGGATGGGGTCTAGCTGGCCAAGCGCTGAATGAAAGTTAAATAAAACTAGCACCCTTTATGGCTCACAGTATATTTCGTGCACTCTCATTACTACAGCATGGATTTCTTGAGGTCCTGTCGCACTATGGTTGCTAGAGAAACAACAAAAAGATAACCTTCAACAAGAAAGCGAATAGGCTCAAGATGTAGAAGTATTTCATTACCAAACATTGAGTAAGGTCAATTAAAATAGATCTGTTGGATGTGAAACAAGTAGATGGGCATGTGCACCCCAAGAACTGCTGCAAGAAAAAAAGAAACAAAAACCACTTCACACAGTGAGTCTCCAGATTGTTGCTGCTACCATGGTGGATGAGAGACAGTTCATTAACAGCCCACTGAAGACCATGGCCCTTGTGTATCCAAAGCACTCACAGGTATTTACTACAAAACACTTCACCACAGAGTATCAATAAAATATGCAGTGTGCATGAGACAGCTGAAGTCTCCTTCCGTAGCTAACAACTGTGTTAGACAGCATGTGTGTTGCCACATTGTTCCCTTAATATCTAACTGGTTCATATTATCATATTCATATTATTATGGACCATCATATTATGGACCATTGAAAAGGTAAGGGATCAAAGCGGTGGTACACCCTGGACAGGTTGCCAGTACATCACAGCTCCAACATGCAGAGACGAACACTCAAACTCACACCTACGGTCGATTTAGAGTATTTAATTTAATTTAATTGACCTAATCTGCAAGTTTTTGGACTGTGGGAGGTTACATTCTCTACGGCTACATGCAAATATGCAATTGTCAAACAGAAAGGTCCTAGGTTGAACCAGTATCCAAACTGGTGAAACATCTTGCTGTGAGGCAAAGAGGCACCTGCAAAAAGGCACCTTCGGTGTTAATCACGTGATCGAGATCTGATAATGCTGCTGGTGATTGGCTGTAGCATTACACGTGGTTGCGGCGTGCAGGAAGAATACAACGCTGTTACGCCCACAGACCGGGTTCTCGTGTATCTGTGTTAACTACACGAAAGTGTGTTGTGACGAAGGGGCTGAAAATGCCACCGAGGTCGAAAGTGTGGCTACATTTCAACAAAAGTAATACTAATATACAGCGCGACGTAACTTGTTAAATAGATATCGCCACTAAGATCGGCGGCAACACGACACATTTCACGAAGCACCCGAACGCGCACGGCATCAACCGCAGAGCGGAAGAGCGGAAGCGCAGACATGCGCCTGATTTAAAATCACCGCCAGACTCCGCTTCATCCATGACGAGTACAGAGTACTGGCGCAGGTACGTTTACGTGTTTAGTTACGTTTGTTTACTTAAGTTAACGTTACTGCAGCGTAATATGTGCTTGAGCTGGGATCCATGTAACGCTAACTTAAGATATTAGTGTGTAGTTTTATTTGATGGCTATATAGCTAACTAAACGAAAAGCTAACTGAATATAGACAGTAACTGATAAAGTATATCAGGTGTGCTACCCTTTTCTACAGTGGAGGTGAGTAAACGGTTGCTATTGTTGACCAGTTAAGCCTAGGTTATCTCAGCCTAGATTATGATTATGGTTTTTGAGTAATAATAATTCTACAACCATGTTATTGTTATGTTTTGTGTTCTAATGTCAAATAAGGAGATAAGACATTGATTTTACCTCTGTAAGTTTCTGTGAGATTCTCACTGAAAATAATTTGTAGTAATAAACTGCATTCAGTGTAAAAATTCCAAAACTGAAAAATAAAAACTAAGGATGGATTTTCTCCATAATGTGGAATGTAATTTTCTTTTTTGTGCAAACTTGTTCAGAATCGATTTATTTTCAGAATTCCGATTTTATCAAGTCAAGTATTTTATTTTTTTTTTGAAGTTACAGCCTTTCTTTATTGAATTCACCCCTCTTATTTCCATAAGCATCAATAGGAATTGGAAGCTGCACAGACAGTTCCTACGTGTTCGTGTCAAAAGTACCACTTTCATTGAGGCCATAGAACTGAACTCCTGTCAGACCATATAGACAAAAATATGCACAACACAATAAAGGCCAGACTGAAGGACTGCTTCACTGCAAAGGAACTATTAATCCTTGGTCACCTTGGCTAGTGTTGCCTGGTTACAGAGTTTGACCAGATGGTCAGCTTTTGTAAGAATCGCTGGCTCTTAACATCTTGTGTGTCCCAGACGCAGGGTGATGTCACCTACGTGATACGTCTGTGTCGAAAAGAAACGGCTCCAAACAGTAGGAGTGAGTCAGATCAGCGTGTTGTGAAATGAAGTTAGACAAACAACAGTGTCTCAGTGGCAAATTACAGTGATTTACTGTCAAAGATAGTTGTCTGAATATTGTCAAATTATGGCTCACTCATTGATGATTGTGAGTTTTGAATCAATGTTTTCTTAAAATATGCCAGGGAGACATACTCGAGCCTTCATTCTTCATCCTCCCATTGAGCCAAAAAGGTCTTTTAGATGAATGCTTTTGAGTTTTAATAGTAAAGGCAGGTGTAGGATGAGAATATCAAATAATAAATTATTTGTATTGTATCCATTTCTTTATGCATTGCTCACCCTTTCTTCTTTTCTATGCATTCTTTGTGACTGGCATGTGTTGTGAGAGTTGGATCCTCACCTGTCTGTTCACCAGCTTGCTGTCATCAGGACACAACACACAAAAGTCATGACAGATACGAAGGGGAGGAAAAAAAAACCCACTCCGAAATGGAAGATTGAGTTTTCCCTTCCTCCCCCACAACCCTTTTTGTTTGCCTTCCATTCCTCAAAAGTCAGCGTAATATCCATCTGGCTCTTTCCCACCTCTGCTGCACCTTCTTCTATCACACAGCTTAAAAGATAGAACTGAAATGATTATCTTTGCCCAGAGATAATGGGCCACGACTCCAGTGTAAACTCATTTGGAGAGCAGATGTTCATACATCATATTTCACTCACCAGAACACAGAACTGATTACTCTGAAACCAGCTGAACCATGAGTGGAAAACTTAGTTTGAAGACTTCCTACTTTGTTGATGATCCGTCGCACCAAAGTGTTTCCTGCTTCCAAGTGCTGTGGATTCTCAGTAAATCTGCAAAGGACGGGACATTACACTGGTGTTCCTCCACCTTCCTCTACTGTCACACATACTGTAGCTGTGGCTGTTTTCCATAGATTTCCAGAATCGCATCACTTACACTGGTTTCCACTCATAAAATCCATACTTTATCAGTTACTGTCCTCAAAATGGGAACATAATTTACAAAATTGGCATCATTTAAGAAAACCTGGAATTAAATAAGACCTTTAACTCTTTACTGACATTATAACTCAAGTAAGAATTGAGGTAATTATCCCATAGACTTCCATTCAAACTGCTTTTTTTGCAACATCACAGAGGAAACTGGAGAGACAGAATTTCTGTCCATTTGAAGCTTTTGCATTATCATTTCTATTTTGGTGCAACTTGGACATCAATATTTGCGTAGCTGTTTTCATCTTTTAAGCTGGTGGGCAAATCCCCTCAGTGCTCTGTTTTTTATGTCATTGACAGTGAGGAGGAGCAGGTTCCAGCCCTGGACGGTGGCTCTCAAAGACAAGTGTGGAATCATCTTTGTGGTGAGTCTTACTGCTACACACATTATGTCATTCGGTGTGTAGACATGTTTACTACACATGATGACCAGGTTGTGGTTTAACATTTGCAAGTTTGCAAGTCCTCCATCCTAAACCACCAGATAGTATTTCTAATACAACCCCAAGCAACCTTTTCCTAACACAAGTAATACAACTGATGATAGAACATCACATAAATGGTTATAAAGTATTCCGATAATCTATTCACAATAGAGACTCAGTGGACTGGTTTTATGAAAAGAATGGTGATCTGGGAGATAGAGAAAAGCTGATATTGCAAAGGATGATTCCCAAGTGACGCTATACATAATTGTTAGTTTCCCAGCATATAACAGTGATGTGTTTAGCATTAGCAATAAGACAAGGCGGCGCCACAGCTCTGGTTCTCTCGTGGGGTAATGTATTTACACAGTGGGACTCTGAATCACTAGGTTATAAATGGCTTAAGGCTGTGAAGTGAATGACAAACACTCGCGCTAACAGGCATTCATTAACAGAATGTTTGATATGACAACACACACTGTGTGAAGTACAGTGGGAGAGACTCGACGTGCTTTATCAAAACTAATAACTGCACGAAGCCTTTGCACAGCAAAAACCAATCCCGACTTGTTTTTTTGAACCGTTTAAACATATAAACTCAGACTGCTAAGATTTTAAATCTAATACAATGAATCAGTGTTTTTTTGTTGTTTTTATGTCTTAGATTCTTTGTGCAAATCATCATTTATATCCGCTGCTGCTTGCGGGCATGTATCATATTGTTATAAGGGCTTTGCTAAGAGCTTTTTACTTAGGCGGTGGGAGAACCCTTATCCTCAGGACATATGCATCCACAGGGGGACTTATTCAAAAGGCCAAACACTGAAGGTCATACACGCGTCAGCAAATACAGCGGTATTACAGAATGTTATAGAGTGTCATTCATGGAGGCTGTAGGGGACAACATGTTCAACACATGATGACTCAACACTGTACAGCTTGACCATGAAAGATCGATCCTGTTTGTCCACATCGCTTCAGTCAATTCATACAGCAGATCAAACTACATTTTGACATAAAACGCTTTCTAACCTTAAAACCTAAGACTTGTTGAAGATGAAAAAAATGCATTTTGAGCTAATGCATGAATGGGCTACATAGAAATTAGGAGCACTACATGCATAACTCTTCTTAAGCATAAACTATAATATTGCTGCAGCTATGTTGTGGGATACTAGTTTTACTTTTCACAAACGGATAAAACATTTTATGGAAATTGTGTCTCGTGCAGCTTAGGTCCTGTTGGTGGGTGTTTTTTTATGACTGGCATTTGAGAGCTGCCTTTCAAGGACGAGCATTGTTATGTCGTCTTCCAGTGACTAGAGAATGTCATACCCCAGTGTCTTCTAAGAATGTTCATACACAATATTTTTTGCTGCAGTGACAGTTTGTTGTTTTAAACTCACTTTATCCGTTTGTGTGGTAATTTTGTGAGCATGTATGTTACACAGCAGTCAGATCAGATGAGAATGTGCAAAGCGAGTAGTATTTTGTAGACTTTGATGTTGAGCTTAGAGTTTTTCATTTGTAGGGTCATTGTTGTCATGTGTCAGTACATGTACTTATTATGATAAATACCCGAAGTTCCTGAATAATAATTAAGCAAGTCTGAGAATTGTGCTTCTTAAAGTAATACAGACAAACAAAAATCCATCATAATCATTTTACTGTTTACAATTTAGGCGTGTGAATAAAAGATAATCATGAAAGAACTCAAGTTAGTAACACTCATTGAGAACTTTAAACTGTTCAGTTTCTATTTTGTGTGAATAAAGAGTCAATAGTGGGTACATTTACAAATTAATCTGCTTTAGTGTTGGTTGTTCTGTTCCTTGAATTTCATACTGTAACTACTGTTGGCAATAAAATATCCTATAACCTGTAGTAACAATACATACATGCCTTTTAATCATTCTCATATGAGGGGCTTTTAACTGGGATAGAAGTAAAGCCTCTGAATGTTCTTTCATATATTTCAGACTGTATACCAAACTCATTTTCCATTGACCACTTCTTCTGTTCTCAAGGTGTTTTTGAGGGGTTACAATGTGTCCCTAGCAAAAAAGGGATTATTTGTTTTGAACTATAATTCTTCCCTCAGATATCATATCATAGATATCATCACACACTAGGTACACAGACAAGGTGTTTAATTATGTAAAAGACTTGGTACATTTACATTAATTTCTCATACTTTTTATTTTTCTTGGCCACCTACCGTTCAATGCTTGACCGTAGTCATAGTAATAAAGGTAAACGGTGAATCTCAAACAAATATTGCTAAAACAGTTGTGATTTATTTTTTCTGCATTAGTCATTGCAGCCTAAAGTCAGTGTTCGTGTCCCTTGGATCAGGATATTTATGCCTGATTTTTCCAAACACAGTAGCTTGGAATGACCACCTTCACCCAGGTGACTATGCTGTCAGTTAACAAAGTGTCTGTAGTGCTGCTGTTGCTTGAATCTCAGGGTTGTGGTCGTTGCCTCTGCCTCTTAAGAGCTTGTGCTGCGAGGTGAGGAGTAAGCCTGTGATATAACCATGAAAAAGAAAAACATGTTCTAACCACCGTTACCCTGTAAGTTCTTCACTTTGAATGAACTACAATTTATAATTGAACACATGCTCATTTGAAAAGTCTACACTCAACTGACATCATCTGTGGCCAATATCTGTGACGTGACGTGAACGTGATCAGCACATATTCTGTCCTCGTCACTTTTTTCATTATTATACAACAGCATAGACCTGGCAGCCATAGCATATGAGCTCACCACTAAATCTGACAACTTTCTCTGTTGTGAAATGACGCCTCCACAGGTCTGGGGTTAGACGTGCTAGTGGGAAACTTCCCGTAGCTACTGCGTGGAGGCAACGCAGAAGTATAAACCTGACTTGTTCCAACTTGAGATACGTTATATTCCTGGAAAACATGAGAAATGATTGTACCTTGTTGGATGACATTGTGGTTTTCTGCAACGTTGTGCTGATCTGAGGCGTGTCGTGTTGTCTGAATGTTATTTACAACAGTGCAATTACACTCTGCAGCTGTGGGGGGCACTTGTGTCTAATCTAAAATGTTGCCTAGTATTACTTTAAAATAAAAAGTACTTTTTAATGCTTTTTGTTTGCGACAGTCACATTTAAAAAAGTCTATTCTTTTCTCTCATCTGTTTGCACATCACACTTACTGACTTGAGTCAAAATGATTTGCAACGCATGCGACAGCGCTGTGACTTTCTCCGACTGCTTAACCAGAGCCATAAAGGAGAGAAAAGCTGCTGCAGTAAAAGTGCAAATGCTCTGTCAACATTTAATAATCCACAAGATTTATCGGTTTTATTCCTGTCATTTGGTAGGTCAGTGTCTGGGTCTGAATCTGGACCGTGTATGGTCCCTCTGTACAAATCATCACACTCAATATTTAATATAGCTATTATCAATATTCCACCTATGAAACCTGTTTGCTCTTGATGCTGCAGCACCTACATGAACCACATTGGCAGGTCCTTCTGCAGATATCCACGCAAAGTGATGTGGATTCTGTACTATTAGTGCGATAAGCCACATGACCTTTTAAATATTATACAGATCAAATATGTTGGACTCTGACTTACTGGCCCTGAATCCCAGGAGATGTTAGTAAGTGTCATGGTATATAAGAGTTAAAATCCCAAGAGTAATAATGTCTAATATAAATAAATAAAGTGTAAATAAAGTAAATCAATAAAATATATTTTCGTAAAGTAAATTGAAGTAAAGGCCAGTATTCTGTACATTTGAACAACTGAATATCAGATCTAATTTAGTATACTGTAGGGCCGCAAGTAACGATTTTCTCGATTAATGAATTACTTGTTTGGCTTGTAAAATGTCAGGAAATGTAAAAATCTGGAAATAATGATGCTCTCGAATGTCTTATTTTGTCCACAAACCAAAATGATTCAATTTGAATGATTTCTTTTAATATTGAGCAAAAAACAACAACACACAAATAAAACAGGCATACAAATTTAACCCATCCTTTTTACACACCAGAAGTGAACACACACTAGGCACAGGAGTAGTCGTCTTATCTGCGCCTGGGGAGCAATGGTGCTCTGGGACAACCCAGCCCTTGACCCGTCCTAGGATTTAAACCCAGTTACAATTACACTACTACACTGAATTAAGTTCACTCTTTACTTTGTGTGAACTAGACTTTTTGTTAATTAAAAGTCTTAACTTTTGCTTTGATTACAGCTCTGTGCTGGTTACACTTCTCTGCTCAGATCACACTATGTGAAGTTACTTTCCTCTGATATTCAGTCGTTTCTCCTTTGCTCCTCATCTCTCCCTGGAGTATGTGTCTCACTCCCTGTTGTTCGCACATGGAGCGTGTCTGCTGTGCAGCTGCTGCTATGTTTTACGCAAGGTTTACCCTTTAAATACAGCTCTGTAATCAACTAAATATCAGGACTCGTCTTTATGAGGCTGCATCTCTGTCGGCCCTGCAAATATTTTATAATAAAGTATGAAATATTGATGAAAATGAAGTGCGTGAACTAAAACAGTGGGGTGCTTTTACTTTGAAACAGAAACAGGAAATGTACTTGCGGCAAATGTGATATGCGTCATTGAAACTGTGGTGAGAAATAATCCTTAATAATTATGTTTATATTGTTGTGAAATGCGAGGGGTTCACTTGCTCTAATCCCACTTCTTAGGTTATATTAAGTTTTCACATATTCATCCACTATTTTATCGAAGAGCAGGGTCCTGTTGCACAAAAGTAGAATTAAGATATCCAGGATATCTGAGAAAGCCGACCTTAACCTGTGCCACTAAGTTCATCCTGGCTTAGTCCATTGCACGAACATCAAACCAGGGTGAGAAGGCATGGCTGGTCAAGCCAGGTGTAAGTTATCCTGCTTGTTCGCGTCTCTTTTGAAGTAGATGTCAATCACAGATTTACTGATGCAGAAATAGAGAAGAAGTGTGGTCACCAAGCGAACAACGGATTATAATGGAAACTTATGAAGAGATGAAACACTTGATACGTAAAAAAAACCCCGCTTGTAATAAGATCAAAGAAAAAGCCTGGCTGAACTGCGAACCGACTGCATATGTAGCATACTTGCAGCGCTTATTTGAACTGATGTTATACTGTTATAACACATTTTGCCCCAGTGTCAGTATCAATATTTTGTTAGCTGATGGATGGAAAGAAGGCTGACTAACACAACTTAGATGTCTCTTTGTTGAAGACATAACGGCTAAATAAGACAAACAGATAAAGGATATGGACTCAGTTGTCATTTTTATCAGGTACATCAAGCTAGAACTACCTCCGTCTAATAAAACAGCCCCTGTAATAAATTACATTAAGTTTGTATGTTGAGTCATCTGTGTGATCATTTTAGAGGTTGTACCTCATTAAACCCATGTTTCTGTTATCAGGCTCACATTTACCAAAATCATTATGACAGAAACAACGACGCAACCACAACCGTCATTTATTTTAATTCATAAATTACAGTCTTACACTTCATAAAGAAATTGGAATCTATAAAGTGGAAGACACAAACGCCACACGCTCATTGTAACTCAAAGCAAAAAGGGGGGGGAAGAAAAATGTCGCGACTGGCATGAGTGATTTGTGGTAATTATTTAAGTGTGTGTGTCGGTGCTATAATTGTGCAGCGATGTTGCTCCTCCTCTTTAGCAGGCTAATAAAATCCTAATCGTCATTATCATGATATTTCTGAGTTACCACTTTCCCAAGATACATTTCCTCACTAATTGAAATGTCTTCCAGTATGACAGCACTTTTGTCTGCAAGCCATAAGTGCAGTGAACTGAACAGCATGATAATGATGTTGAAAATATACCAATTTATTCCCTGTAACCAGGCATTCAGACTGGGGAGGGGAAGGGGGAAGGGGGGAAGTTTGCAATGATGCTTATAGAAACTCAATCAAAACACTATTAATGACATGCAGGGTTTTATTGACAATCTCCCCCATATCCAAAATCATCAGGAAACTATTTCACTGGTCTTGTTAAACGTAATTTTGTTAAAAAAGAAAAGACACGTTAAAGGTCCAGCAACAATGGAAGGATGACTGAGAAGCTTTTGCTCTCCATGAAAGAGTTCTACAGTGACAGTGAATTTGTCAGCACGTGAAAACACAATAGCCAGTGACGCGCTCTTGAAACCACGGTCATCTGCACCAGACGTTAGGAGAGGTTAACACGGGCAGTTAAGTTTTAAATAGGCTGAAAATACCCCAGACAGATGAGAGCGCAACTTCCTTTGTCTGGATTCTGTAAAATATGATACAGATTGCGGGCCCCAGTTGGAACAAGGGCCTTTCTGCATGGAGTTTGCATGTTCTCCCAGTGTGTGCGTGGGTTTTCTCCGGGTTCTCCAGTTTCCTCCCACTAGAGCTGAAACTATTAATCGATGAACCGATTACTAAATTAATCGACAACTATTTTGATAATCCATGAATCGGTTTGAAGCTTTATTCATGATTAAAACAATATTTTCAATTGTTTAATTTCAATTGTAAAATTGTGAGAACATCATCATTTCCAGGTTTGACAAACACCGATCAACATTTTTTAAGGTTTTCTGATATTTTATGGACCAAACGATCGATTATGATCGATAATGAATATAATCGTTAGCTGCAGCTTTATCGCCCACAGTCCAAAAACATGCAATATGGGGATTAGGTAAATTGGACACTCTGAATTGACTGTAGGTGTGAATGTGAGAGTGAATGGTTGTTTGTCTCTGCGATGGACTTGAGAACAGTCCAGGGTGCACCTATCGCCCTATGTCAGCTGAGATTGGCACAGCACACCTGCGACTCTCCTATGGAGGATAAAGTGGTAGAATATGGATGGATGATACAGATTGTAGTGGTCCTTTAGGTAAGTGTACAGTCAGTCAGACATTGATTCTTGTTCATGTCTCTATTAAGCTGCCCTCATATCTTTCTCTCTGGTATTTAGTGGAGCCTTTATATGCACTGCATAAAAAGGCACTGCAGCTCTTCCTTGAGCTGAAGCATATTTGCAGGACAGTACACCCTGCGAATACTGTTGTTGATTTAATCTTCACAAATTGAGCGCAAATGTAAAAGTTCACCTGTCAGAGCTGTGATTTCTGTTGATATTTTGGAAGGTTGCATACATTTCTGATGTTCATGTCTGCCAGTAAATTCCTCTTGTAGAGCTGAAGGTTTCTGTAGGAGTTTGACAGAGAGGGAGTGAAAGACTTGGTAGCAAACATAAATCATGTTGAAAAGAAGTGAGCGGCCCACACGAATTTCCAGAGGACTCTGTGAATACAAGCGCACTTCATCCATACATTAGAAAAGTGGCACATTTACAGCGTTTCCCTGCGTCTTGAAAAAAAAACTTGTGAGGTTTATTGTGTCTAAGTAAAAGGGTGAAAGCAAACTTTTGACCCTCTGTGTCTGTGTGTGCGTGCACGTTTTTTTTGCCCTTGCACTCTTGTGCTTGAGGATTAAACAAGAAACTGAAACTTCTTTTTTGCCACTGAATGAGAAATAAATGTGCAGAAAAGCGAGTGATAGAATGAACAGACAGGCTGACAAAAGTAGTGACAATGAAATGATACAGAAATGATTGAACTCAGAATCCCTTAAACTAGAAAGAAATTAATGTGAAACCTCTGACGATGGAAATTATGGAATTGGTATTAGGAAAGGTGGCCCACCAATCCCCCGATGATGAAATCTACAGGCAAATCATTAAAGTGAGTCACTTTTCGTGCACATGATGCGTTTTCGTCTGTGAACCAGACGTGTCCGAGGGAGCTGTAGCATTGGTTCTCTTCTTCTTTGGTAGGAATGCATCCTATTCCCAGCGTCCAGACTTGTAACGGCGCCCGATGGTGAAGTCAGATACTACAGGACCCTCACGCACGAGTATACCAGGATCTGTGATATGCGACATGTGCGCGGAAGTATACCAGGGCCTTTAGCAGGGAATAACTTTCCTACAGGACAGCCCGGTCACAACAGTCTCCTTTGATGATGTATTTGAATAAGCTCCACAAATGCAGCTTTTAACTGTAACTGCTCACTCCAAGGTTGACCACCAGGTACCTTCCTTGTCAGTGGCAGTGTTAGGAAAAAAAATAATTGTGGAGAGAGAGTTGTTATGAATAAAACATGATAAATCCATGAAAAATTTAGCCCCGTCTATGCTGAGATTTTAGATTCCGACTTTGTGTCACTTGCAATGTACCACGGCCTCAGTGATGACTTCAGGTTGGCAGCTGATGAGCTGAGACCTTTTCTTTTTTTGCACCGTAAGCTGATGTCGTGTTGCATCAGTGGGCAAATAAAATAAGGTGTTCCTTTGACTCATAGCTTAATTCTTTGTTAAAGAAAGTGTCTCATTCATAAACTCGGCATAATGACTCGCTTTTGGTATTTTGGGCATTTCGATGAAGATATGACAAAGCACCGAGACCAGACTCATGCAAAGATGCGGTTTATTAATGATTGCTTTTGTCAGAAACGGTGATGAAAGTGCTCCCAGTTAAAGTCAAGTTTAATTAGCTCTGCCAAGGATGTTCTGCTTTCATCGCCATGGGTTTATCTGTAAGTTTGTCCTTCTCTTTGCAACTTCCTGTCTATAGTTTTTGACAGATCAATCATTTTTTCAAGTATGTTCCCATTAAATTAAGTTAGGAATCTATTCTTGTCATCTCTTATAATAGGCAAAAATATGTATATAATATCACTGCATACGTTTATGAACACAGCATTTTGGCTGTTTTTGTTCTATTACTATGTTAAAACGTACAGTATATACTGAGACTATAAGTCTATATGTGCAAAACTGTTTTTTTTTTGCTAACTTATCAAATATAAATTAATCCATTATTTATTTATAGTTTATATGATTGAGTTTTCTTAGAAATAGCAAATACTTATGTGCAGTGAAGTAAAAGGATTCCTAAGCTGAAGCATCTGCTAAAGGAACTGTGCCATTTTTAAACACATTCACAAAGTGTGGAACTCGACAGAAGACGTACATAACTAAGCTATGAACATAAACATGTCAGATGTCGTCTGCTGTGTAATGACCCCTTAATGTAATCATTACATTCATCACAGTTGACATGACACCAACATATCAAAGGAATGACACTCGTCGCTCAGTGCACCTCACAGACCTGAGCCTTCACCCTCTAAGCAGGTGTTTATTTTCTTTAATTATAATCATGTGGAAATGAAGTGAATAGAATTGAATAAACAAAGCCTTGAGCCAAAGCACGGATTCTATTTACAGTGGATAATTGGTATGGGTATGTCTAGACTCTAGCCTATTAGACACAGCTTAGTCGACCACGCCACCGCTGATACCATTGCTTGTATTAATCTGAGCAAATAATGAAAGGGAGAATGAAAAATGCACCTGAGGCAAATCTGTGGATTTTCTCGGAGAATAATAAGTGGGAAGCAAAGATGACAAGCACACTGCAGCGATGCATCAAGGAAGGAGTGAGGGTCATGCACTGAAATTCTGTTGAAAGATAGATGGATCTCTCATCCGCCTCACTCATCTATCTCCCTCTTTATTTGTGAGAAAAACATACAGAGCGTGGCATTTATATACACAAGAGTTTGTGTTCTCGTCTGTAAGCGAAGCTTTGTGATTGGTCATCCGTCTGTCCACGCCCACTCCTGCCTGTAATCTTTCCAGGTCCACCATACTTTCTTGTTTTGCAACGAGACAAAACCTTGATTAATTAATGCTGCTACAGCTGTGTGAATCTCCATGACTTCAACAGCCATCAATATATGACTATTGTGTATTGGCAATACAAATAACTTAATGCATTTACTTGCTTTCACCTTAAAGGTAGGGTTTGAGATCCTGGAAAGGCTGTGAGGGCAGGCTACATTTTGAATTTAAAGTCTAAGCGTCTTTCTTCAGACTTCCTTCCACGGTGTGTCAGTGCATTCATTAATTGGATACATGGGTTGTGAAGAGGATGCAAAAAAAATGCTCCAGAAAATGATCTCCCACCCTATCATTAACTCCTCATTACTGGACTGTCTCCCTGTACATGACTTATGCTTAATTTTTGGAAAAATCATCTAATAATTGATCATATATGAAATTCCTTTCCTTCACACACATTGTCCAATCATTGCCCAGCAATAATAACTTGGTAGATTCCTCTTTTTTTTTCCAATTGCACTGAAAAACTGGAGCCATGATAATGCATAATAAACATAATTTCTGAATTGGAAACAGACTTGATTAGATACAATGTGCAAGATAAATTATTTAATGATTTCTCCCAATCAGAACATATTGGCACTATAGGCTTTTAAGATTCCACACACGCACATAGAGGTGTTTTTGCTCAGGTGTCAGACTGCTCAGCAAAATCAGTGGGCCTACTTTCTTTAAATTTGACTATAGGGAGCTGAAAGCAGTCTGAAAACATCTAAAGCAACAGCAACTGCAGGGCAGGTCCTGGGCGAATGATCAGTGAGCCATCACATTTCTCAGAGTCTTTTGAAAATCAGGTTCCATTCAATTTGTTGTAAAAATACAGATATATGGCACCCAGTGACCTGTTTAACCTCTTACGTATTGTTTTATTCTTTTTTGTCTGTCTTATGTCAAAGGCTTTCTAGCTGTTTCTTTGCTGAAGGTGAGAAGTGTGTGAAAGCTTGAAGACTGTCACAGCCTCAGTCTGGACCTCCCAAAGGGCAAACCTCAGTGCAGGGTGAAGTGGCTTCAGTGCCATCACAGTGAGTGTGGGAGTCCATTTATTGACCTTGAATATCTCAGTGGACTCAAACATGTTGTTGGTTTTTTTTTTGTTGGTGTTGTTGTTGTTGTTGTTGTTGTTGTTTTTTTAACAGTGGCTTAAAGTCTTCCCTGCCAGCAGAATAGCTGAGTAAACATTTGTCATGGATCTATTGTCAAAGAGACATAATTAGCTATAGATGGACTGATTGGATGAGTGTAGATCATTTCAATTCATCTAGTTTACTTTTATGTTTCTGGCTTTCTCATTTATACTGAGGTGCAATAATACACACAACTCCTTATATGGACATCTTTGGGGGGGGGGGGGGGGGGGGGTGTTCATAGGTCACATTCAGGCTTTAAAAACATTTTTTTTCACCTTATGTGTTATTAAGTCAAGGTTATGATTCATTTCATATCACAATTTGAGTAGTGATATAAAGTAGCAATAATTGTGCAGAAGTCACAAAATAGACCGTTTTTCATTTCTTTTTGTTCATAAAAAAATAGCCAAGTGAACTTTGAACTGTGACATATTTCCAAATTTCACAAATTCAATCAGATTTTAAAATTTGTGAGTACTTTTTGCTCAGGTGAGTTTATGAAGTTGGTGAAAATGAAATTTTTTTC
Organism: Solea solea; assembly: GCF_958295425.1. NCBI lineage: Eukaryota > Metazoa > Chordata > Actinopteri > Pleuronectiformes > Soleidae > Solea > Solea solea. The sequence goes on along the minus strand of NC_081134.1, from coordinate 42,419,856 downwards.
ATCAGATTGCCTAGGTTGTGCTGAAAAAAGGATATAAGACACTCTATGTTGCACGTTCGTATAGCCTCTGTATATTATACTGTACGTTTAAACATAGAAATGGAAAAAAGCAGCTGAAATGCAAGAGCAAAAATCTCTCTTTAATTATTTGACATTTATTGCAATAATTATCAATAGCAACTCATTTTAAAAACAACTGATAACATTGTTGGCCATAACATCCAGCCCAATGAGATAAGAAATGTTAGCGCCCCAAAAATATGCCTATATTAATATTTAACCTTCTCATAGTCATCGTGAGCTCTGTTTCCCTACAAAACCACAGCGGTGGTGGCTGGTTTTGCTTTTCCTCTGAGGGTCCGATAACATAAGCAGTCACTTGGACGGGGATGAGGAAGCTGTTTTTAATGATCCCCTGGGACGACTGGTATATTTACCATAATCGCAAGCCTGAGGGAGCATCAACTTCTAATCACCCTCATCTTCCCTCCCCACTGCAGATGAAGATCAGTGCTCATTATAAACCTCATAAAGCACCAGGCTTTAAGATGATTGTCTTGTCTCCCTCTGTGCTGAATGGCTTATACAAACTGTAGGAGACACTGCTTTGTGTGCTTGAATCATTTTTTCTCGTCATAATTTGTTTCCAGGGACATGACTTGATGGTAATGATAATGAAAAAAAAAAAAAAATAAAACTTAAACATTTGAAATTTCAAACTATCACTGTCAAATGAAATGAAATGGAATAAGTAAATTACCTTTGTCGTGTTGCCTTAATGTTGCTGCTACTGTTCTAACAACACACCATTCTAGTTTTATTGGACTGAACACGTCGCTACAGTGGTGCTTGTTCTCCCAAACAGTGCCCATAAATTCTTCACTGTGCGGTGATGTTTTATTTTTTGTTTTTTTAAGTCACAGTACATTTTGAGTGGTGAACCCAGGTGTAGCGATGATTCTGTTTTGTTTTATTTGGTTTCCATTCATTATTCAGTTCGGTTCAGATGTCGAGAACGATGCCATTTGTAGATAGAAACATAAACAGTCACGCTTCATGTTATTCTCTCTGGAACCTGTAGTGACATCAGTGGCGTATCCATGGCTCCCCTTTGTTTAGCGTAATCAACAGCTGTTCTTGGTACAAATTAAATCCGAGAGAAGCTGCAGTTCACTGAAGGTTTACTAAGGTAACAAAACACATGAGCATATGTGAGTAAAACTGTACTGGCTTGCAAAGCTGATGTAAGTTGTTCATTTTTTTTGATTTTTGACATCCTCACTTTGCATTTCAGCTTTTACTTGGGGTGTGAGTCATCCTCACAAGTCTGATGCCACCATTATGTCATTTCCATCTGCCTTACAGCTGTGAATGAATACCAGCCATTTCACTGTCTGCTATGATGGACCTTTTGGTTGTTCTGTCTTTGTCTCACTTCAGTGGCCAATTAGCATGACCCCCACTTTACATAATTACATATATGGGTAATTACTGTATCATACACACACACACTTGCCATTTAGTTCATCTTGATTTTGGATAATTTGCGCACATTATTATCTTCATTTATTGCGTTAATGGTTCATATCATGTGGTCAGGGCGTGTGACAGACTTTGGTGAAGATGGAGTGAAATGTTATCACAACATGATGTGGCCAAATTAAGTATTTTCAGAGAATAGTAACTGGGTTATATTTAAGTTTGTACAAGGGGGAGAACATATTGCTTCCTGGGGGGAAAAAACGTTGGTCTACCGTATTTGCAGATCAAGCGAATTAATCCCTTCTTTATTCTTAATCCCCTTCCTTATCATAAGATTATGAAAATCCAGATCCCTCCCTCCTCTCAGATGTTAAATTGCACCAATGATATAACTCCTGGCAGAAAAGAATGGAACATTAGGGTGAGAAAAAAAGGGATGAAAACGGCTGCCAGCTCTTATGGTTCAAGTGCTCTTTGTTTTGAATAGCCCTTCAGTAATTTCTGATTCCTCCACTCAGTGAGTGGAGTCCACTGTGCCATGAATAATGTCAGGGGGCAGTCAGGCTTTGGTATTCAGCGGTTGACAATCTCCTTAAACAGAAACAAATTGCGAAAAAACAGCTTTCACATGCACTTTCATTTCTGTGTGCAGGGGCACAGTTGTTTTCTCAGCAGAGGGCGTTTTGGACTGACACTACATCAACCTCTCACTGTGTCTACACTGTGTTTGTGTGCATGTGGACTCCTATGTTTGTGAGGACAAGTTAGAATAAAAAAAATGAGTGAGGACACCTTGTTTGGTCCTTGAATTTTTATAAAATTTGAGGGTTAAGGTTTGCTAAGAGTAGCTGTAAAGCAGCTATACCTGGAACTGTTGGTTGAAATTGGTTATTTGTGAACCCAAGCACAGAAACTTTAAGGTCACTCAAGAATAAAAGTGCACATTACAACCAGTGCTTTTTATTTTTTTTACTGTAAATGCCTCGTTGATATGGTGACTGAAAAGACTTGTATGTCAGATGACGTGAGCACATCCCCAGGCACCTTTTGTCTCAGGTTAAATTGAACAATAATTAAGTGTTTGACACTTTACAGAGGGCAAACAGGAGAAAGCTGCACTACCTGCTGCTGGTAGCATGGGGCATCTCTCTGAAAATACTGCATCATTAGCACATTATTAGTTCTAAATGTCACGCAGCCACGGAGGATACAACGAACTATTGGGGGGCCGCCTTCATGCACGAGCCATGGCTCTTATTGTGCGTAAGGGTCCGATGTGACCCCTCAGAAAGTCACACTGGAGATCGTGATTAACCTTCAGCAGAGGATGACAGGGCGTGTGTGATTCTGTGTGCATGTTTGTGCTCCTGCCTCTGTGTTTGTGGCCCTTATTTGTATGCATAGTGAGATGGAGGTGGAACGGGGGGGACGGGGGCATCCTGATAGTGAGAAAGGAAAAAAATAAATAGAGTGTACTCATAAATCAAGTCAGTCCAGTCACTTTGCTATTGCAACTGCATTTTATTTCCCTCCTCCGTGTTTCCCGCCATTTGACTTCTCCATCTCCTGCTCTTTTAATCTCATCAACCTCAACAAGTGCAGGGGGGGGAGGGTGGGTGGCGGTACGGGGGATGGGGGGCGCGGGCGAGCTGTCCACTGAGTCAGATGAGGTCTGTCGATATCTCTCATCAAACAGGAGCTGATCAAAGGCCTGCCTGTGCCCATGCAGGCAGAAGGATTAAGCCACCACATCATGCACAACCTGCTTGACAAAAAAGCCTCTCTCAACACGAATAAAGAGATTAAGTCAACAGTGAAATCAAATTCAAGGGGAATCGTAAAAAGGGGCCTGGGCTTCACGCTTCTCACCTGGAAAAAAAAGTCATTGTGTCAGTGTGATGCTGATTTTTCCTTATATTCATGATCACACCAAATGTATTTAAGCCATTGTCCTGATTTGACAGCACCTCATTATGAGGCTCACACTGCCTGCAGTGTTCAAATATGTGTGTAACACGTGCTAAACACTTTTGAACAGTGGATCTACTACAAAGTCACAGCAGCATAAAGTTCATTCATTCACAGTATAATTCTCTAACAAATCAGGAATTATTTTCTCACTCCAACTAAATTTGACCCCTAAATTAAAAAATTCGTTGATGAGCTGTGACAGACGTGTGGCTGCTGAGGACAGGGAGCAGGTAAGGCTGAATCCAGAGCAATTTGTAACTGCTCTGGAACAATGTGGCGCGTCAACGTTATTTCCCAGTCCCACACTGGTTTCCACTTTCACTGTCCACCTTACTCTCCGTCATCCAGCCCCCCGGAAACAAACGCTCCTCCTCAATAAAGATGACAGTTTATGATCGGACGTCGGTGAAGGCTAGATGTGTGGACAAATACCTGCAGGAGACTGTCAGGATGAATCAACCTGCAAATACGTTGTCTCCCTGGTGAGCTGTAGAGAGGACAGATGGTGTGATAAGAACTTGTTGCCCCGTGTAGGAGACAGGTCTGAACTTGTTTAGTTTCACTGAGATTTTTGAAATATGCAGCAGTGTCTTCCATTTTCAATCTCAGTCATAGGGTCAGAGTATTTTATTTTGTGTGTATTTTCTCTGCAGACACCTGTTTTGTAAGAATATTATTACGATTTACAGAAAGTATAAGAAATGAAGAAGATACCATAGATTAATGTTTACTGTGTTGTCTCAGCGGTTGAAACTGACCAGGATCAGGTTTTTTTCAGTGCTCGTCGGAGGTGATGTGACTTTGAAGTCGTCTCTCTTTGACCTCAGCAAGACTTGCTAATGAAAAACAGATATTCTTAATTTGCAATGCTCTCTGTCACATTTGTTTCTCACAAATAGATGAGACAGCTAATGGAAGCAGAAACAGCTCAGAAAGTGTACATGCATGCACGCACGATTGGCTGTGATATGTTGTGTTTTCCATGACCTCAGGTAATACATCGATGTTCCTTGTATCGGGAAATGCAACACACTCACTGACGCAGTAGATGAGATTGTCACATGTCTGTTAACCCTTTAACACCGAGCGTATCTCAGACAAACACGTTTGTGTAAGCAAACTCTGCATTACCGTAATTACACGACAGTATGTCCCCTCGGAAAAATTCCAACGGTTTCTGAAAGCTTAGAAGTTGCACGTCAAAGATAGTTATTACGGTAATTTCACTGCAGGAAGCTGGCAAATCAACAGCTTTGTCACCAGAGAGGATAGTTGGAAAAACGCCTGTACATATTCTCCATTTTTTGGCCTGTTTTTGGACATTGAGACAAAAACTCAGACAAATGTTATTTTAAATGTTTTATGGGTGTTCAAATTTCAAATTGAACATGCAAAATCTGGTGTTCATGTATTCATGAATTACAGAAAGTGCATCACTGGGGTTAATAGATAGCGTTATATACAAAGAAAGGTCAGACTTGTTTAAACAGCAGCCAGAGGTTCCTGTAAGCAGCTGCCTAGCGATGTGAACATTAAAATAAATGAGGCCCACAAGCAACAGTGTTTTCAACCTATTTCATTAACAGGAACAGCGGAGGTCAAGTTTAGCTTGGGAAAACTAAGAAACCTGTCATGGAGAACAGGTTCTAGTTTGTTGAAAATAACATTTAACTGTTTACTTTGGCAGAATGGAAAGGTGACGCCATGCTGTCATAACTGCACAAGCTTGACCTTCATGGAAAAGTCGTCAGAAAAAAGAAGTTTAAACGGAACTTTTAACTACAGAAAGCAAAGGTACATGTGAAAAAAACAAAAAAAAAGAACAGTGCAGGATTTCATGGAAAGACAGGTGGATTGCACAAGCTTTTGGTGGTGTGGTTCAGCCAGGGGCACGGGGAACATTTTACTGCTGGAGGGGAAATGGATTAGAATTAAATACCAGCAATTTATAATTCCTGGGAGCGAGTCTCAACTTCTGAAGACAAAAAAAACAAAACACTATTAGGATTAAAAGAATTGAAAGCGAATCAACCTAAACATTACTCTGTGGAAAGACCTCACAAAAGCAAAGTATTCACGACAGCCAAGATTCTTACTAAACTATAAACTTTCTGAACAAAACACAAACTGATGGAGTGTTAGCTGCTACAAAGTGTTTATACGCTGCTTGCCAGAGAATGTGTTATTTAGACGTTTGTTTCAGTCCCTTTTTTGTTATAACTAGTGCAGTCCCCATTCAATATGTGCATGTCTACCAATATCTCTTTCCTTTCTTATCCAAGTAGAGATGAAACAATAAGGAGAAAAACAATGTGATTCAGTGACTCACTTTGAGAGATGTCTATACCTGAGTATTGGATACACAGTGATGAATAGGCTCTTCTGTAGGTGCTAACACCTAAAACACCTTACTTAAGTCAATAATCTTTAGGATTCTCTAAACCTTCTTTGCACACTGTGTGAGGGGACAGAAGAGGCTCTTTTAGCTTTCTGTCTGTCGCATTTCTGCCAATATCTCTTGCATTTCTTATCCAGACACTGCTAAAGTTGGCACTGCACACACTGGTGCCCGCAGTAAGTCACCTGTCAAGATTGAAGCCTGTCAAGTTAAGTGTTGGACAATTAATTATGCGATTCAACAGTCAGACAGACATCCCTGCATTCATATACTGTATAGATAGATAGATTGATAGATAGATATGTATAGATATATATATAGATACCACCCCAAGAGGGTGAGAGGGACGTTTTTTATATATCTATATAGGTAGATATATATAGATATACACACATAGATAAAAGCACAATTTTACTCAAAATAATAAACATCTTCAAGTTTATACATTTTGAAAATCTGGTAACTTTTCACAGAAACGGCACTTTAAACCAGGGTTGTCCAAACCTTTTCGTGGCACTGCATTCAGATTCTTCTCGGGTGTCGTTTACAGCAGCACTTAAACCATTTTTTCCCCCTGATTTTTATCTTTTTTTCACTCATCTTTCTATTTTGGCCTTGCCATGCAATTACAGCACCCATTAATGTCTCCATTCTCTCCCCTGCCCTCGATAAAATGCCCCAGATCAGTGTCAGATGAGGACTGAAATAGTCTCCCTGCCACATGCATGTAATACACCAGCCTTGACGAATGATTCAATATTTATTCACAAACGTTGCAAGCAGAGGACTTCAGTGCTTATGATATTTCTTCTGCATACACAAGCCAAGATGTATTGCCTTGGAACCCTTTTTATAAGACATTATAACAATATCTATAGTCAAGTTAGTTATTCAATGGCTTATTTAACAGATCTATACTATATTTTCTTCTTTGTTTTACAAATAATAATTCTTTATTTGTCATCAATAAACCACAACAGCCACAACAATATTTCAGAAATCATGGCAAGATCGACTTTTCTTTCTTATATTGCAAGATATTGTCTTGAAATCCATTTTCTCTCAGTGTTGTCATGCTCCTTTTTTGACCTTCAAAGGCACCTTGGCATGAAGAATGTGTACATGTAGAGATTCTTACCAGAGTTGACAGTACACTCAGAGGTGTTTGGACAATATTGCTGTGGGATAAAACTGAGTGATCATCCTGTTGTGTGATGTGTGGGCGACAACTCACTGGCGGGCAGTTGCCAAAGGAACTGGAGTGTGCAAGCGTGATGCATGGCATCGATACTTTACATGGGACATAAAAGGGACTCTGCATTGGTGTCAAACGTGCACCGGCAGACACAGTCGGGGGGGTTATGATCCACTCAGACCACAGTGGAGACCAGTGTGGCCGTAACTGAGACAATTTTACAAATGCTGTCATATAAAACTGTGATAATACTGTTTCATGTCGTGGCCAAGAGAGGGAAATTCTGGAGAAGAGACACCTTGAAGACCCATAAATATTTATTTTTTGTTAAAAAGAGAGATTTTAAACACAGAAGGGATATTAAATTGCGGGCGGGAAAAAAAACAACTTACTGAATTCATTGTCCACAGAAGTCTCCGTGCATTAAGAGAGCGAGCCCACATGAATACCAAATGAGTGATCTTGCGTGTGAGGATGTGAGGATAACGCCACCACAGGGAGAAGAAATCTCAACCCACAAGCTGCACTGACCTCAGTATCCACAGGATCAGACATTATGAAGCATAAAGACGACCGCAGCCCCGAACGAAAGGCGGCACGACCCGGTTCACATGCAGCTGCAGTACCAGCCAGCTGATGTAAACAATGTCATTTCAGAGGAGATAATGATGCATGTGAGACGCACAGTGTCTCTCGTTATTCAGCTGCGTGGAGGGGAACATTTCCCCACCCTCTCGTGACTGCCGCAGATCCAGACGCCGAGTGGAATCCTGCAGTGTAACGTTTATCAGCCTGTCGTAAGAGTCTTTTTGAATGAAAAAGGCTCATCATGTAAGTCCAACCTTCTTGAAGGGTGGCGGACACTAATGAGCAGTCATTCATCACTGTAATAAAACCAGCAGGGAGATTATTCCTGTAAGTCTCTGTGCTGCTGCTGGTGAATGACTGGTCATCAGCATGAGGTATGGGTGACTCTCAGGTGGTATTATGGGCTGCATTGCGTTCTCGTGACTGTATGTCGGTCTCAAAGGTGCTTTGATTGAATCTTTAATTCCGGGATGGTAGATTGTTGATTCTATTTTTAGACGAGATGATGACCTCTGTATTCTAATGTACATAATGAAGTGCTACAATTTTGAGTCTTTATTTTGTATATGAGTTTAGCTGTTTATACAAATAACATTAAATCGTTAAAAACAAATGAAAAATGTATAAGCTTAATTTAATTAAACTGTAAGTGTCGATACTGTTAGCAGGTGTTTAATGTTAATCAATGATTTGATTAGCTAATCACGTTTTAGTAACTTATCAATAATTATAAGTCTTAGAGTTTTAAAAAAAAAAAAACAGTAGTATTCTGTTCTTCAACCTTGGGATTTTCTCATATTTTATTTTATTTTTTTCTTACTTTTAATGCCAGGCTTTGGGGATAGTTAAATCATACACTTCTAGAGACTATGTATATCATGTGTTATGTTTCCAAAAACAATGCATGTCACATCAGTATGTCTACTTCACTTTTATTTTAGCAACAAACCCCTAGACTCATGCTAAAAAAAACAAGTATCTAAGGCAATATTACAACAAGAGTATTGTTATTATACAAACAGAGCATCACCACTGGTGCCTTCATTTTGGAAACACACTGCTTGTTGCAGACAGGAAGTTGCCTGTATATAGAAGAACTGGTCAACAATGAATAGCTATGGATCACTTGCCAATGAGCTAGCTGTGATTTGCTATGACACAATATAAATAATAAATTGTAGTTGATTTAAAATGGTTTAAATTGAACAAAAAATAAGATTACAATTCACTTATCCTATTCCAGTGGTTTTATTACCAGATGATCTTCCATCCTTCACTTGTAATGCATAAAATTATTTGGAGCTCACCGGATGAATGCGATTTAATATCTGATATTAAAATACAACTAAAAATCACAAGTCTATCAGGTTATGTTTTTTTTAATCATAATCTGCTCATAAAATATGAACAAAAACTATGCTTCAATTTCCAAAGACTCCTCAATGTCAGCTCAAACCCTTCTATATAGATATATGCACATAAACAGTGTCTGCTGCCTCTGAACACTTTCTCTATAAACACTCTCAGCCAGCCAAATGTCTCCTCAAAGTCACTCCACTTCTTTTGTGGAAACCCAGTAGAATCCTGGGGAAGAGTCATGGCGCTGCCCCCAGGTAAAGGCCCACTCTGCCACCTGGCTTTTACAGGGAGAAGAAAAGCATTTTAGAGTTTATGGCCGTGCTTCTCTTACCATTTTATGGAAATACTGTTATGTTTCAAGTTCTTTGTTTTGGATAAACAAAACGACGAGATGGAAATGAGGATGAATAGCGGAGCCTAGTTGCAGTGCCTCGGGGAGCTTTTTTCAAACATGATCCCATTGAAATAAATGTCATTTTTTTACTGCCTTTATTGGAGAACAAACCACTCCCTGATGAGCCCATTAAAGCAAGCATTTTCTCATGTAAGGTTGAGATAAATATTTATTTTACTCTGTGGCGGTTTTTCTGTCGGTTAATATGAAAGCTTATTATTATCAATACCTTTTTTGTTCTGTTGTCGCTACTGTCTTTCTTTTTTAAGTTGGGAAACTCTGCTGTGAATCGGGAACTTTTTCTGTAATAAATCCAGCTGGGTGGAAAAAAAAGTTATTTTTCCTTAATCAATCTGCTCTCTGATCTTTTTCGTGCTGAGGCCAGTGAATCCAATCAGAATGCAACCCCTAAGCCGTCAGATTGCACCAACAAAACTTGATGGTTTCCCAGCTAGTAAGCTGCCTATCAGATAATAAGGGGGGACTTGGATAGCGGCCGGCGTGCTACGGTGACGGTGGTCCTAGCGTTTTCAACTTACGTCCGCTGCGTCTTCGCTGGTCCTGTCTCACTCTTCTCTCCAGGGAAATCTCACAAGAACAGCTGTCCTTATCAGTGTGTCGGCTCCCTGCTCACTGCCTGCCTCTGCTGCATTCTCCATGACAGCGGCACTGAGGTAGCTGTAATCTGCCAAGACTTCAGCAAAATTAAACCGCCACCCAGGCCACAGAGGAAGAGGCAACAGGCAAAGATTTCCTGCTCACTGTGATATGGCAACGGAGGCCTTAGACATTAATATAGCTTTGCATCTGCTCCAAAGAAGCACTGCTAAGGGTACAAATCAGGAGAGCTTAGCGCTTCCTCTGATGTCTTAAAGGGTCAGTTCACCTAAAACTTAAAACAGTGCAGTTTATTCACACGAGTGCTATCTCTGTCCTCCGGTTATCTATGATTGACTTTGTCCAGTGTCACCTCGCAGTAATGAAGCTCAGTGAAATGCAGTCCGTGCTCCAGATCAAAACTCTTTGAGTTCTGAACTCGTCAAACTTGCCAAACGTTTTGGCGGATCAATCTCTGTAATTCACCCGCAGAACAAAGTGCTGGGCTTGGACCTCGTCACAAAACTCCATTTGACGTGTATCACAATCATACGGTATCATATAAGTTGTATGGCTTTTTGCTCAGAGACTCTTGAGCTACTTTTGTATATTACCTACTTTATTATATTATACAGAATGCATGTTGAGTATTTGACAGTTTTGACAAAACAACCCTGTATCTTTTTTTTCTCTGAAGAAACCACCAGGCTTCTGTTTTGACAAACTGGAAATAACATTTTAAGAAACTCACCCTTCATCATTGTTTTGGTGATAATTAATGTATGTTCATATGCTTTGCACTTCACTACCACTAATGTAACAAACATGGCCATGCTTTGCTTTTCTAGCAGTGCACCATGCACCATTTTGTTTCAGGCTCCTTCACACTGATGACTTCACAGACACTTCGACACCAGAGAAAAACCACAGAATTAGAACATATTTAGTCCTTCCACTGTTTGTGGCAAGTGAATGAAATTAAAAATGAACCCAGTGGGAAATAAATTAAGCAATATTTGGATTGTATGTAGTTCATAGTTGAGAAAACCTGCCTGGTATAAACAGGTATGTGAATCCAAAGATGGACAGAACTCCAAATGTAAACTTCTTCATGCGCACATTTAAGTGTCGGGAACGGCTTCAAACACAAGTCTGTCGAGGCTTTTTTATGTTGTGTTTGACGTAGACATTATATGTGAAACACTTTTATTTATCGTCTCTAAATAAGAGGTGGTCACAGCTACTAGGAGCCACTGCAGAAGGGCTAAAGAGCTACATGTGAACCTATAGAGCCACAGGATGCAAGCTCCGGTGCTAGATCATTTACACTAATCAAGAAGCCACTAACAGTTAGGTGTTTGATGTCTCAGTATTTTACTATATACAGAAATACTTGAGAAAAACAGGACTCAATATAACTTTGCAGGTGTCTGTACATTTATAGAGCTACAGCACACGTTATATATCAGCTCATAATTGTGAATCATCAATAGGAACCCTGATAGGGGTGGAAGGGTGGTATAGCTGTGGGTAAACGGATGTAACAGTTAAAAAGGAAATTCATTCATTCATTCATTCATTCATTCACTCAATTTCTACTGGTTTATCCTCACATGAGCGCCAGCTGACATGGGGCGAAAGGTGGGTGACACCCTGCCACTCCATCACAGAACAGTGAATTAAGAGTGTCCCATTAAACTGATCTGCGAGGCAACAATGACAGCCACTGCACCCCTACAAAACTAACTGATTGTCATGAATGCTCCATGATTTGTCACCGTCGGAGAGCTTGTGCCACTTCCACTGCTTTTCTGAAGCGTTTTCTTCTGCTCTTAAGCTGTTGTTAAGCCCCTCCACCGTGTCGTCAACATCACGAGTGGTTCAGGGTAAAACAAAGTCAGTTATATGAAACCGAATTCTTCTTCTCCTTATGTGAAGTATCTTGGGAAAGCGGTGCAGCTCATCGAGGGCTAAAACAAGCAGAGGGAAGAGAGGCGTGAGGATTAGATAAAGTCTGGCACATACTGAGATGATAATAAGCAACACAAGAATGTGAGGCGAAAGAGAGAGGGACAGGGAGAGACATCAACCGAGAGAGGAGGTGGTTATACTGTAAAATGATTAAAGGCCGTGCAATATAGAATTTCATGATTTGAAAAACACAAACCCAGGTCTGTCAGATGGCTCTGCCTCACCATCTGTTATCTGCTGCCAAGATGCACAATAGGGGGAGATTTCTGATGCTGCATCATTTTAAAATCTAAACATAATAATACCTATTGCATTTTTCTTTCATTATTGTGATTCAGCATTCTTTGAATGATAGTTTATAGTTTCTTAGAAAGTGAAGCGAAATATGTGCAGCTACTGTATGTGTTTTAAATGTTGGATTTGGTTTCTAAAGCAGAAACATACCGTATATGTGCAGGGAACCATTTGATAAAGGTGATCCATCAAAAGTCAATTGGACTAAAACTATGCATGCAAAAATATTTGAAACACAACAGAATACACTATAAGGATCGAGGTCTCAGGTCTCTATTATTCTCCTTTTGTAAGTCACATGTGTACTTGATGATAAATGAAGATCTGCTGGTTTTATCAAACCTTTTCTCGAGCCCCAATCGTGTACTGTTTTCCACGGTCTTCGATCTTGTTGACTGACATCTTTTCCACGGATCTAAATGCGCGTGTCACTGATGCTAATGAAATACCAGCCAGCTGAATGTCATTGCTGCTGTCTGTGTCCCAACAATGAGCCCTTTTTCAAAGTCATTTTGATCTTTATGTCATCCATCCATCCATCCATCTTCTACCGCTTCATCCTCCATATGAGGGTAACAGGGGGTGCAATGGGCGATAGGCGGGGTACACTGTGGACAGTTCGCCAGTCCATCACAGGGACACATAGAGACAAACAACCATCCACTCTCACACCTATGGTCAATATCGAGTGTCCAATTTACCTAATCCCCATATTGCATGCAAACTCCATGCAGAAAGGCCGTTGTTCTGACCGGGTCGGGAACCTGGGTCTTCTTGCTGCAAAGGCGAGAGTGCTAACCACTGCATTTATGTCTTACCTCTATCTTCATGCAAACTTTGAATTAACTGGACTCCCCCAATTTTCTTAACACATGTCATGAAACGTATAAGTGGACGTTAACTGCTTTTCAGACTTTTCCATCATTTGTCACCATTTTGTTTGTCACCCTGTTTGTAGATTGAATTTAAATCGGGAAAGGTGACTGTTGCCATATACAGTAACACATCACTTAGCAAAGTGTTAACAGTGAACGTACTGGAAATACCCTGCTGGTATTTTTGCTCCATGGAGCCTCTGGCCCCTTCTTGTCCGGAGCCTGTGAGTCTGGACACACAGACTGAGGGCCAAAGTGCTCCTGACTCACTAATGCTGCATGGACACACATGCGTGTGTGCACGCTCACACACACACACACACACACACATGCACTAAAAAGGGACATTTCTTTTGCAAAACCCCCCGGCCTGTAAAGTGCACTCGCTTTGATCACATATACTGTTTACAGAGCGAGGGAGAATCTGATATCGTCTCGCAGTATTATTCAAAACTATTGATTTTTAACTTTCATAAGAGGAAGGTGCATTATAGTAATATGATGCCTGCTCATCTTCACGTTATGATGAATGGCCGTAGATAGCTCCTCAATCACTGGAGCTTTTACTCGTGTGTGTATGTGCACTGCCTCAAAGGTAATTATTTGAAAATGTGTTTATTCCAGTCTTTGCGTAGCATTTTTAGCATGAATGACTTTTGATCAGTTTCAAAAGTGTGAATCAGATTCATTCCTACGACACAAGGTTAACCTTACAATAAAACACAAAGCAGTGAAGAAGGGCAACTCTGTACTGGTCAACCTTGGTTGTTTCTAAATGTGCTGTAGGAATACAGTTGACTTGACTTGACCTCTAATAATGCTACTGACTACCTTTTATTTCACATTAACAAGGATTCACACACATGAGCATTGCATTAGGGATATAAATATATGAGCAAATTATTTGGATTAGTACAGAAAATATGAACACTTTTAAATATGTGGATTGTTGCAGTAATAGAGCAGGATAAAGGTGAACAAGATTTATTTTTTGAACAATATGAGACAATATTAGTTCAGCGGCCACATACAGCACAATTTCAAGTGTGCCGGACCAGTCAAACAATAACCTATTATCAACAAGCACTAAATGTTTCCCTTTATTTTTACATTAAATTAAGTATCTTTTTAAAAAACGTATTATGAACAGTCTGACATTTCTTGAGAAAAATAAGTGCAATTTCAACAATATTATGCCTAAACTAACTGGATTGGACCCACTGCTGGGCCGGTTCTGGCTGTATGTTTGACACCCCTGGATTAGATGATCTTCAACTCAAATGGCAAAAAATCTAAATCAGTTTATTTAATCCAAACAGATACAGTTGCTGGGCTTGCTTTGTTTGGCAGTTGTTAATGCTAACAACCAACAAATGTAGCAATGTTTTGCAGTAAAGAAATATTTACAACATAACCATGTGTCTTTGCAAATGTCTAAATATTTATATTTTATCGGGGAGTAATTGTTAATCCTAGGAGATACCAACAATGCACTTTGAACATTGAACATTGAATGTAAACATGACCATCGCTTGTTTACAACTCAAGTCCTCATTGCACTTTTAACAGAAGGCGAGACATCTGTGTGTCAGTTGCCTGTGAGTTATTTCAGCTGCTAATAAAAAAAACTGTCCTACCTCCTGTGTGTTGCATCAGATGTGCTTACATACTTTTTCTAAAAAAAAAAAAGTCATGCTCAGTTATTGGCATTTACATAATCAGACTATGAAAGTTAAAGGAAAGGTCTCTTGCTCAGCAGTATTAGTTTATAAGAAGTTACAATGGCTGACATAAAAAGAGAAGGGAAAATGACTGTCCTCATCATATTACATGGGCTGTTCCTATGCTGTTTTACCTCCATAGTCCTCCTGGATGATTACAGCAGGAGCACAGTGGGAGATGAAATAAAGCTGTAAGGCTTGCTCTATAGCCAGCATCAGATGACTTAATCAGGCCATAAAGAAGGCCTCACTTACAGATGCTGTGTTGCCCCTGTGCTCCGCATTTCATCAGCCCCAGGGAAGGGTGAAATATGCTTCCTCTGAAGGTAATGTGCCCTATCTCTGTCCAAGCAGTGACAAATTTATCGCCCCCTCGACTATTTACAATCCATCCGAGCCATGATGATCTGGCTTGTGTTATTTAAGCTGCAGAGGTACTGCCATGTTGATAGTACTGCTCTTGTGAGGTGCCAACAAAGGGGCTCGGCAAAAAAAAAGAGGGGGAAAAGTAAAAATATCCCTGTTTGTTTCATGTGTGAGGTTCTCTTGTTCAGACCTGAGCCACCATTGCTGCTTTACCATGATGTGATTAAAGTAGACCAGACATGACAAGCATTTAAGAGCTGAATTCAAATAGTATTGCATATTGATTCCTGAAAGCAAATGTATTCCAGTCACTCTACCACCGAGGTGGGATAATCACATTTTTCTACCAAATTGTCATGGTCGTCTATGGCCAATCATTGACTGTAATACACATGTCTAGAATTCCTTCTTACAGTAATCACAGTATCAACTGAACGTTGTTTTCTTTTAAGAACGTAACACGACCTGAAGTACAGATCAGTTGAATTTAAAGATAATTTGTTAGTGCCTTCATCATAACTTCTTTCACTTGTGCACACTTTTGAGAGCCTTCCAATATATGAAAACTGACCAAACTTGGTGTACAGACCAGGATTTGCAAAAATTGGTCTTTCTGCATGGAGTTTGCATGTTTTTCCCGTATGTGCGTGGGTTTTCTCCGGGCTCTGCGATTTCTTCCCACAGTCAAAAAAACATGCAATATGGGGATTAGGTAAATTGTACACTCTAAATTGACTTTACGTGTGAGAGTGGATGGTTATTTGTCTCTATATGTGTCCCTGTGATGGACTGGCAATCTGTCCAGGGTGTACCCTGCCCATCCCCCCCGGATCTGATGAATTTAGCAGGAATTATAATTAAAACCACATTTTGTGTTCCCACTAGCCACACTGCAGGTAGTTAGCAAATGAATAACCACAGGCACCACCCACACCTTTGTTTGATCTATAAGTGGGTTACCGTGGCAACCATGGCAGTAAATTACACACTTGAGTGTTCAATTTTTAAAAGGACATTCATGTGTAGTGTTGGCTTGGACATTTCACAAACGGTGATTCACAAACAGTGTTGGATTTGGTAACAAACGTTGTTTCATTGACATAAAGCTTCCAGGGTGTGGTCAACATTTGCTATACTCAAATAATTGGTGGTCCATGCAGTCGCCAACGCGTAACCCCCGACATGTTGTGTGAGGGCTCGTTCAGTGCCGTTTCATCCATAACATCAAGTCTGATCTGGGTCAATTTTTTCAATTAAATAAAACCAGTGGATAACTGTGTGATTACCATAACTTAATAGTCCAGGTTTCCAGACAAAAAATGGAAAAGAGGTGATTTTTTTCTCTCAAACACAAGAATTTCTCTCTAAGTTAATGAGCTACTTACATTTAATGAGGCTATAATTAGGCTCATTCCAAACTGCGATTCAAAACAGTGGTAACATATTGATTTTCTGATGCACTAATGTATACAGCCATAATCAATGCGAGCTAGTTTGCTCTTCCTAAATTACAAATGGCCCGTGAATTGCCAACATTATTCTTTCATAATTAAACACATTGCATATGCGTGAAGTGTCCAAATCTGCAATTAAATTAAAGTTTGGTTCCTGATGAGTGACACAACAGTATGATTCAACCCATGCAAACAAACGGACACATGATGCATCTTTTATGGACCATCGAACAAACGATGCACCTCAGCTGTTGTGCAGACTCGCCGCTAAGGTTGCTCTGTTATGCTGAACAGCTTCATTTTGCATGTTAACAGCTGAACACACAGTTCCAGGTTGCTGACGGAAGCGCAGCGGCTATTTGAGCAATTCTACTGTACATTTAACATGAACACAGTGTCGTGAGATTGGATATTCAGCAACAGCCCCTCACCCTCCAACCACCCCCAACACACCTTCACAAACTCACATGAATGTATAAATTCATATAAATAGTTCCTTGTGCTTTTAAGCATTGGATATTACTCCAGAGATTTACACTAGTTAAGTTAAAAAAAAAAAGAAAATGCTGGTGGTTGCACTAAAGAAAGACCCAAGGACATCTCTGGGCACCACGGGCATTTAAACTCAAGTTTTTAGCATTTCAGTCTGGAACAAAGCGGTGGACAGAATGACTTGGCAACGTTTTGGCTGAACAACGTTCTACTGGAACAAATGTACCGTATTCAATATGTGAATATGACTGCAAAATAAACCAATGTTTTTCATGTTAATGCCCGGGGACGCTCGAATTGCACTCTCAGCAAAATGACTGATCAGACGGATCAAAGGATGTAGTGGAAGCGAAACCTGACAAAATCATAAATAGAGTGAAGCCTCGAGCTGCTTCAGGAAAACAAGTTGACTTGTTCTCCACAGCTCAGATCTTTATCATGACTCCCTAAACTCCCACGGTGGCAAGCTTTAAGTATTTGCCTCTGGAGATGGGCATGACCAGCTCCAGCCAATGAAAGCTGGTAAATCATTGAAGAATCTCATACACGAGACCAACCTTTATCAGATGGATGAGACCTTTGGGCCATCACAGAGACCAGGAATCTGACAAGCGAGCATGCGGGTAGTGTTAATGACACTACTGAGATGATTATGAATATTATTTTAACAGTAAAATACTCTCACACATGATGGTTTAACACCTCGGTCATTACAGCACCAACGTGAAAGTGTAGATCCCTAAATGTCTTTTTGACAACTTTTCAAGGTAGTTTTTAATCACCCATTAAATAAAATGATGCTGTAAATGTCATGGCTTTGAATAGCATTAACACCTGGTCATCTTACTGATTTATTTCTTTTTTTTTTTTTTAACTTCCCTTTGAGGGATTCCCCACAGCCTTTCTCAGCATGTCCCACTATTCTGATAATCACACCTTCCAGCATTTACCCTTAAGGGCCTTGGAGTCTGAGCTCACTTGAGCAGTTGTATTTGTATGACTCCTCTGTCGTTTCTTATCATCATAGGTCATTTTAAGAATTAGGTTAGGATTTAGTTTCCATACAGATTCTGCAACAATTGGAATAGTTTAATAGTATTATATATAATAGAGGTTCACTAGCATTTTACCCACTGAATCTCTGAGAACATTGATTTTCTGGCTCTCTTTTCTTACCAAACATAAACTTGTTGAGTATTTTTGAATACGCTTATATATTTAGTTATTTTTTATTGCGATTCATGGAATAACATGACTGATTAAAGCAATGACGCCTAAACCGTGGATCTCTAAAGGGTTGTTGGACTTTGTCTACAACCTTCATGGTCCTCTTGAGTCAATAGAGCAGGGCTGTCAAACATACGGCCTGCAGGCCACAACTGGACCACCAGTGGGTCCAATCTGGCCCCCCGGATGAATATGTGAATATATTTTTCAGTTCCAGATACCTGTAAATGGTTAACTGGCATAATGTATTTGAAATTGCACTTATTTTTTCTCAAGAAATTTCCGGCTGTGCATTATGTTTTGTAAAATGATTCTTAATTTAATGTAAATTAAAGGGAAACATTTGGAGTGCTTGTTGTTAATAGGTTATTATGCTATTATTTGACTGGTTCGGCCCACTTGAGATTAAATTGTGCTGTATGTGGCCGCTGAACTAAAAATGAGTTTGACATCCTAGCAATAGATCCTGGCGTCTTCCCTGTGTCTGTGGGTGGGAGGCTAGTGAGAGACATTGTCCTGCACAGTAAACCTTTAATGTGTCACACTGTCTTCAGTGTCAGGTGAAAAGGAGCATCTTTCAACACCTGATGTGTTGAGGAGAAGCATTACTGGACTTTGCAGTGAAAAGTGAAAAGTAAAAAATATATAATAAAACACTGACCCCATAGCGTCTGCTGGGTAGAGTGCCAATCACCTTTTTCTTTCCTCTACTAACCAGGCCCGACATGATAGGCACAAGGATAGCAAACATGTTCCGCTGCACACACATGCCCATCAAACTGGCACAGGAAATAAAATGAATACATTTAAAAATCAATGACTGGATTCTGGTAGAATCTGACCAGTGTTTTAACATCCCCCTGTCGGCATCGCTCTACATGTAGGTTCTCAACATCCTTTGGCTCATCCCTGTGTCAATATAATTTCCTTCCCCTTGTCCAACTTCTCTTAGAAGTGGCAAATTATGATTGCTTGTTTTACTCCAACTGTCCTAGCCACTGCCTCCTAGTCACCTACACTTAATGTCCTCTATTGTAGCTTCAGGTCCGTTGCCTCTGTCACTCTCTCCATCCACAAGTCTCCCACAGTCCTCTGCTTCCTCTTGCTCTTCCTCTCCATCCTCCACTCGGTTCAGCGCTTTTGTGATCAGAGTGACAGGCTTTACAATATGTCGCTGTAGATCTCCCTCACCTTTAATATTTCAATAAAATGCCAATGCAGGGTGATGTAGGACCCTGGGGAACAGCTGTTGTAAGACTGCACTCTCTTTCTCTTCCTCTCTGGGTTTTATTCTCTCTCATCTACCCTTTTCATTCAAAACAAAAGGCTAAACAAACAGCCAGAAACGAGTAATTATTGTAGACAATAGAGAGGCGCGATGGAGCCATGTTCAGTCATAGCTGAAGACAAAAAGTCTTAAAGTCTACCACACAGGAGTGTTATTGAGAATGCTAATAAAGAGGGTTAGAAAATCTAAATTATATTTACTTGAAAATTAAACTACTCTGAGGACCTTTTTATGGTTTGGCTGTGAAGCATTGAGAAATGTGTAAAGAAGCCCGTAATTGGAGGTGATGAATTTCAAGTGAAAGCTGCATTCATTATAAATGGCACAAAGCACTGATGTACAGAGTCATTTGAGCTGACATTCAAACTCTGAAAAGGATAAAAACAACTTTTGTCATCTCCTAAATTTTATCTGTAGCGTTTGAAGTGAAGAATGGATGAAAAATGTTACTTTTATACCTCAGTGGATTAGCAGAAAACTGTGAACAATTATCTGCGATGAATGCAGTAAACATTTAAATGTGCTAAAAGTGTTCATGTTTAACCTCACAGATCCACTAACATGACGTTAGACTCTTCAAAAACAAATAACCTTTAAGTTTGGCAATGTAACTGTATTACATCACACTAAACTAGACCTGCAACAGAAAGTCAAAGGCAAAGCTACCTATTACAGCGTCACAATTTGCTGCCAAAAATAAAACCACTGTCACACTTCACATATCCTTGGAGTAAAGCCAGTTATACACAGCAAAATGAATATTAATCAAGGTCTTTCCTGAGGCATCTTTGAGCTAAATGTGGTTAAATCCTCTTGAGTAAACTGCTGATAACAGATTATATCTACAATAGATGACTGAACACTGTGACTAAAGACCATATTTACTTTTACCATCATTATCTTCCATCAGCTTGTCCTATTATTGGGTCCTTTTATTTTCCTGATACATGATCTCATGATTGTTTTTTTTTTAAATCAGTGGTGTCAGTTTAAGATTTTGAAGCATCCATGTTACAACAGACAGAGAATCCACATCCCTTAAAATGGATGATTTGTCTTTCATAAGAGGCGTCCTGATTTAGGATCAGTCTGTCGACATCGTTATGACACAATATCTTAGCAGACATGTCGAGAGTGTGTGTGTGGTTGAGAGAGAGTGAGACAATCTCCAATGAAAGAACGTGGCCTGGGGATAATGGTGAGCACTGGGGCCTTTTGAATTCTTAATCCAGAAGACAAGAGGCAGGGATTAATCATGGAGGAGATCTATTTTAGCGACAGGTCAAGTGTATATTTGATAGGCATTATCAGGGGGCAGAATGCTAATACGCAAGGTTACAGAAGTCACCAGTGTGAGCACTGAAACGCATCCAAAGGGCTTTTTATCGTTGTGAACTATAGCATTTTAAAAATGTTGCCTGGATGGATGTCTTGTTCTGAATTTAGCCAAAAAAAGACATCAGACCACAGTAGCCCTTTGACAATGACACAGCATTTGAATATTTCATTGGAGTTACTATTTTAAAGCTGGGTTGACATTTGCACATTAATACACATTAATGAACACGTATATAAATACCTTGCAGTAATGAAACACCACTGTGGACGTCATGTTTTACAAGGGACTACAGACACTGCATCTCCTCGGGATTCACTGCCCTTTGATCTCACATGTTGGTCAAAGATCTTTGTCCTGCCAAAAACCCTGTTTTTGATAATGCTTGTGAAGTTTAAGAACGTGGCATATGAAAAGCTTTTCACATGGGAGTCATGGGAAATGGTAAATTCTTCTAATACAGCATATTGTTCACAGTATTGGAGCTGTGGTGATTTAGTGCTGCTGAGAGTTTAAACCATTATAGCGACTGGCAGAACTCGGTTTGGGGGTATATTCTGGGTTCATCTGTCTGTCTATACCATTTTCATAAAGTTGATTCATTCACTTGGATGAACTGATTAGATTCTGGTATAGGTTCAAATGTAACTCTTGCCTCACAAAGCTCATTTCTGGGCCATTTCCCAAGGCAAAGAATAAGGAAGAACACACTCATGACGAAATTGAACTCAAATGGCTGATTTTATAAAATAATGACTCAATGACAGTTTGAGTAAAATTGTTATGCTCTGAAGAGACTGTGGCCACAATCCCTACAACTCTTAGACAGTAATGGAACAGCTACGTTGACCATAAAGCAAGATAACCAGCTCCTTTTGCTGTGCCATGCTGTTGTGTGGACCACTAGTTGTGCTTTGTGCCGCATTAAATCAAATTACAGTTGGACGATGGGGCTGAGCCATTCCACTGACTTCCCTATTAACAGAGGATGTTTTTTTTTGACTTCCCTATTAACAGATGATTTTTACCAAACTTTGTCGGATGATGAATTGGGATGGTGTCTGCAGATGAGCGACTCTTTAAACAGATTGGTCAAAGGTCAAAATAAACAAATAATATTGTCATGGAAAACAAAATATAACATATTGTCCAGATTTCAGCATCCTGTAGGACTGTTAGGCTGGACATTGTCCTCTGGTGTTTGCAAGGCTTTTTTTGCCCAGAGAACTGCTGCTCATTGGATACTTTCTTCCTCTTTCAACCCTAGAGATAGTTGTTTGTCAAAATCCCAGTTGATCAGCTGTTTCTGAAATACTCAGACCAACCTGTCCGGCACCGACAACCATGCCACATTCAGAGTCACTTAAATCATCTTTCTTACCCCATTCTAATACTTGGTTTTTGAACTTAGCTCCTATACTGGACATCACACAACCAAGGTAATGCCCTCTGGCAGGGTACTATGCTGTTTACTTCTATAAACAACATATACATCAGGCAACTTGTCTCTTCTCCAGCTGTTTTCATCATAAAAGTGAAGATGGTGGATAGCTGTTGTGTTCTGGGATACCAAACCAGTCAGAGTCACAGGCTAAGAGCAGATCCACACAGATCCAGAGAGACGATGGAGGTGAATCACTGCTATGAAACGTGTTCAAAGTCTGCACAACAACATTAACGCAGCATTATTTACATAAGATGCCCCTGGCTTATGCCAACATTATGCTAGCCAGTGGACTCCAGAGTTGAATGTTATTCACAAAGCCAGATTGTGTCCATTTGTTTCCCACCAGGGTCTTGTAAACTTTCAGTGACTCTCTGGAGGAAGATGAAGGGAAGTTAATCAGGACGTTGAAGATGTCAGGATACTGCAGGTCCGGAATAATGTCCTCTCTGGCTGTGTCCAACCTCGTATAAAGCATCCCTGGGGAAATTTTAAGGATTACAAATATTCAGTCAGTCAGTTTTGCTATATATATATACAGTATATATATATATATATATATATATATATTTTTTTTTATATTGCATTGGGCTATGATTTCCATTGATTCAAAGTGCACAGTGAACTCTGAACCCTCTGTGTCGTGGTTGGAAAAGGCCAATTCACGACATGGCCCTTCCAACTCCTATAGTTTGTGCTTCCAATCCAGATACAGACCTATGAGCTGTCAGTGCTACCAAACCTTTTAAAATGACTATTTATTTAATATTTAGCAAACAAGTTTGGCTACTGCTAGTTCAACAACGTGATTAGAGGAGGAAACATAACACTGAAATTACGGACCCTCCTGGTTTATTTAAGTCAGCAATATGGGAGCATTTTGGCTTGGCAGTTTCATTTATTTATTAATAATTTATATAATTAGTCCAGTTTTTGTTTTCGAAAACAAATGAATAAATTAAACTGTGTAGCGAACCGTTGGTTTAAAATCGTGACAGTAACCGAAACGTGACTTTGGTGTATCGTTACAGGACTATTATATACACAACCCCTTAGACATGCTGTACCTTCTGTCTTATGATATTGTGTTGTTGGTTTGTCAGACTAGAGATTAAGCAGTAGTATTTTCAGCGCTGAGCAGACAGCAGTAGTTCCCTCAAACATCAGCCCAACCAGCAGGCTTTTGAGACCTGCCTGCCACAGACATGCAGTGAGTCAAAAGTCTGTGGATAACTCTGGAGGAGAAAGGTGATACCCCTGTCGCCTTCCCTTCAGTTCATTCAGACGTGAGCTCGATCAATGCACTGGCTCTGTGTGGACTGGGACTGGTGTTCCAAGGCGTCACTGTGCTCATTTGTGTAGACTACTTCCCAGTCCCCCCTTCTCCCACCACTGCAATCACCCTTCTGAGACCTTTCAAAGGAGAGCTACATAAGTTAAAAGACTCACCAGTTGGTAGCGTGTCCTTTTATCCCACAGTCATTCCCAGCAATATACTGCTCAGTCCCACTGTGTGTGTGTGTGACCTCAGTGACGAGATAAGCAGCAGCTAGTCAATTGTTCAGTGATCAAGCATCAAAATGACATCATTATGCGCTGAAATATTAGCCGAGCCCAGTGTTATCTGCCCAGTCCCACATCCCCGTCACTTCTCCGCATCCCCATTTTTGCATATTCATTAACAGCTTAATCTCCTTGACGTGTACCTAAAGGAACCATTGGGATAACCTGAAGACTTCATGTGTGCCTGTGTTTATCTAGGCCGCGGCATGTGGGTGGATGTTAGGGTGCAAGGTGGACGAACTGAGGCTCAACTGGGTGTGTGCATACATGATTTATGCAGCTTAGACTGAGAAAAGGGAAGATAGACACGACCTTCCCTGGAGTCGGTGCCCAGCCTCCCTCTTTATATGTAAGATTACTGCAGGTGTGATGATACTGGACAAGAGAAACGTGTCCAACACATATGATGTGTCACATATTGCTTCTTTTATCCCTGTAATATTGTGTTTTATGTCTGGATTAAAAAAAAAAAAAAAAAAAGTCTGCGTTAAGAAAAGAGCTGCAACTTTTTTTTATTATTATTATGTGCGAAATCTCACATCGTTTGTTTGTGACAGCAATGATTCAACCAACAGTCAGAATATGAGAGGTTTTACTTTTGCTTTTCTGCGCCTCAAAAGGTGTGAGACTTTCTACATTTAGAAAAGGCAGCATTACCAGTTTAGAGAGAATGTCGAGCCTCTTCATCTTTACAGTCGTACTGAACATGAACACAAAAAGCACCAAATACTGCAGATGGATCTTACAGTGGATATAGCATTCAAAATGCATGAACCATTTTTTTGTGAAACGATAGGAGTAATTATGTCTTCAACAGTTGCATGACAACACACATTAACCACATCAATTAGTGTTGGTAATGCCTGAACATGTAAATTACTGCGACAGTTTAACCCCAAAATCGATTGTGCTCTTGTCCACAAGGAGTTTTTAACCCTTATCAAAACAAGGCGCCCGTGTGATAAATATTGCATTCACTTGTTGTTTGTGAAACCTTGTACACAAGGTCAAAGTGTCATGATTGCAAACAGGACCTTGCATTGATTTTGTTTGCACTTGGCTGTGACACAGGCCACGGCAAAAACAAGTCAGCCGTGTCGAGTGACAAGCTTTACGAGACGCAGATCTCCTTTACCGTGTGTATTTTTTGTGTCTATGTACGCGTTTCATTTGTGTGTGTGTGTGTGTGTGTGTTTTTACTCTCTCCTGCTGCATACAGATCCGCTGATAATTCACTCTGCACTTATCACAGTATGTTCCTTCACTTATTGTTACATTTGAGTCTTATTAAACACATTAAGCCAGTGGACGATTTGACATGAATGAGGGCGACAGCTCATTAGAGCGTATTAAAGCCCTCCTCCTTGTTGACTCTACATTTCAGTAAATGTACCTGTTTGTATTAAGAGCAATTAAGAACCAAAGCAATCACCAGTAGCTTATAAAACACATTGGCTATTGGCTGTGTTACGTACAGTCGTTGCTGTATATAATAACATATAGGCCATGTAAAGCTCTGGCAAACTGAAAACGCAGGCAGCATGTTTCCTGATTACTTTGGTGGTAAGGTGGAAGGCGACATGTTTATCCTCAATTTATGGGTGAGATTTGTGCCTGTGCATGTTTGTTCATGTATCCCACTGAGAAACTGTTGCTGTAAGACGTGTAATAGAGCACACAGACTATTATTTGTGACTTTAGTTTAGCAGGAGGACCAGGCGTCCTCGGGTTCATGCTTTCACGACACAGAGCTGATGGAGGATGGAGTGCAGATGTCTATTCCTCTCTCAGGTCACTTGATATACATTATCCTGAAAGGGTATTATGGAAATAGTGATCAATACGGCGAACAATGTTTTGCCTATCTCAGCGTCAACAAAAAAGTAGCCCAGTGGAGGTGTTGCTCACCTGCAGAATGTCTCTGAGAGAGACATACGAGTGCTTATATCGCCCACTCTTGCTGTCTTTATTTCATTAATGTTCAGTGAGATGGTGGCTGTTACTCCTGGAGGAAACATCAGGCTTTATAGCCAGTACCAAGGCTATATTTATCACAAGGATACAGCCTGGAGTGGCCTTGTTCTCCTCAGTTTCAGTTCAACTTCGGGGTACAAATTATTATGACTTTTATTATTATATCTCATAGTCGCCCGATTAATCACTGCATGAGTCACATCTGCACACACGTACATGTATGAGACTCCCCGGTTACGATCTGTTTCCAGGTTTTGATCATATTCACGAGATGCAGCTTAAAACATCAGTAACGTGTGATTCATGAGGATCACAAAATAAGTGACAGCCATGCAGCCAGTGAGTGTCATTCTCACTGTGTGTGTGTGTGTGTGTGAGTCTGTCTGCATTGGGTTTATTTCACAGTGGAAGGCATGAGTGTGACATATTTTGACTGGGTGTCAGAAATTAATTGCAAAGCAAAACAATGTAGAGAGAAGTGTGTTAGGTATGAACAGAAAGGGAATACAAATAAATATCTTCACGAATAATAAACACAGCTCCTGCTCTACAAACCCTTACAGCTGCTTAGAGATTCCTAACATGAGAAAATAATGTAATGCCAAGTCATGTTCCGAGACCCTTTTACTATTCTAAATGGCCTCTCAACCCTGTTTGTATAACGTCGTCTTGCTGCAAGTACCTGCACATGTCCGCACACCACGTCAGTCTAATAAGACATGCATAAACATCATGCTATTATTCAGCAGCATGTGACTGACAACATGTAAGCATGTGGCCGATTTATATTCACAGTCACACTCGCAGCCCACAGGCTTTTCAATAATTCCAGTCAAATGGGTTTGTCGGTGTGGTCTCGTGGTTACTGAGGCCACTGTAGGCTTTGATATCTGCAGCAGTGAGTGTTTCTGCATGTTGGCTACGCACAGTTTGGGACTGAATGTTAATGTTAGACGTTTGTTTCATTATAAAGGGACACCTCCATTTTAATTG
This sequence comes from Solea solea, assembly GCF_958295425.1. Lineage (NCBI taxonomy): Eukaryota > Metazoa > Chordata > Actinopteri > Pleuronectiformes > Soleidae > Solea > Solea solea. The sequence continues at coordinate 42,392,874 of NC_081134.1, read as the reverse complement.
GTGTATCTACAGTCTAGAGCAGGGGTGTCAAACTGGCGGCCTGGGGGCCACATGTGGCCCGCCCACCCCTGTGCGAGGTGACTGAATAGAGACAGAATATAAGACTAAATGTATTTGCCAGCAATATTTTTATAATAGTAATAAGACATTCAGTTGTAATCATTGCTGTATTGAATGTATTACACTCAACATGAAATGACATTGTTTTAATCACAGTTATCCTCGTAAATTTTCTATTTAATTCTCCGTTTTTGTGCATCATAAATATGTTTTTATTGTGAATCATTTTGTATCAAAACAGGCACTTTTACTTTGCAATTCTATTTAATATCATAATGAATATATTATATTGCCCACCGGCTATTAAATAGTTGTTTTTTCCACTTTTTTTCCTCTATTTCGGCCCCCGCTTGACCAGACTAGATGCTCATTGGCCCCCAAGTCATTTGAGTTTGACACCCCTGGTCTAGAGCCTCACAATGTAAATTCTTATGGTGGCTACACCGATACAAGGAAAATACGAACGAAATAATGAAATAACAGAAACTAAACATTTTTGTTAGCTTTTTTTTTTTAATTAGAAAAAACTAACTGAAACTGAATTGTGTGTTTATGAAACAGAAAATGACACAGACATAAATAATGTCATGATATATTCTGTTAAATAAAAGATTTTACACTTTAGTTTATCCAATCATGTGTCACAATGAGCACAGAGCCCCATAAGAATCACAGCAGTGATCCCATTTCTAATGTAACATTTTGCTGTGTACAAATGCATATTCAAAGTGTGATAAGAATTTTAAAACAAAGATGTTCTTAGCAGACTAGATGAAAAAGCCCCACCTCATTTATGCTAATAAAATAAATATAAATACTGACATATCAGCACAAAAACTTTTTTTTACTTGTTTGCCCATGCAAATCTGTGAGTATTTCTTTGTAGAATTGTGTGAGTGGGCCGTGTTTACACTCATGTCATATCATGTTTGACTGAAGCTGTTGATCTAATATTTTTAATTAATATATTATTATTTCAAGCAACAGAAAAACAGCCACACCATTTCATAGACTTGTTTTATTGCCATGGTGGAAAAAAAAGCCCTTAAGTTCCACTTTTCCGCTTCTCATAGAAAAAAACCTGTGCTCTTTTACCGTAATAAAATCCATCATCCACTGCTCCTCGAGGGAGAACTGTGATCATAAGCAAAAATGTTTGACTAGGTCTCAAAAACCTGACGTTCTGGGCACAGTAGGACCACCAGCTTTACCTGTCTTGGATGCTAATTTGACATGTTCCTGGTTGAAGGCAGTTGGCATCTAAGATTTAAGCCTGGCACTTTAAAAGCAACATTAGTTCTCTTAAATATTCCCTAAATAGTATCTGCAGTGTAGTTAATGCTCACCCACAGCATTCCAGATAGTTAGAAGAAACTGTTCATGCATGGCAGAGAACATCAAGGATTTAAAGGCATAAGATGAAAGAAATAAAAACACTGTACTTATTTTAGCTCGTGAGGACAGAGACACCTCAAAGCTCTCAAATCACAAGTGTTATATTTTAGTGAGTGCTAAAGATTTGCCTGTGATCAATCCCAGCGCTCTTTAAGGGTGAAGACTAACCATCCTTGGCTGATCACTTCTATGAACATCTCTGGTTTATATCACACAAACAACTATGCTTCCGTTTATTTCTCAATATACAATTAAACCATCATTATCATAGCAACTAAACCCATTACCTACTTTCAGGCCTGAGTGAATAGGAAACGAGCATAAAGAAGCTTTAAAAGGCCATAGATGTTTGCTGGCAAGGGAGGGATTATCCATATGGATATGATATGTTCTTCAGGCCATATTAACTCACCTGATGTTCTGTAACCACTGGTTAAAGCTGCTTGCAGTGCCACAGGCAGCTCATAATGGTGTGAGCTCTCTGGCTGAAACCTCCAGTCTGACAGTGCTTTAATAAGCTGCAGGCTGACACTTCGAGTGAGTCTGAGGAACTCAAGGTCTCTCCGAGCTCACTCTCTCTCTCTGACGAGTGAATATGCAGCTTAGTTATGAAAAGGGCTGCAGGAACATCCTGGCTGAGGTGAAATCATCAGATCTTAAATGAGATGTCAAGATTCATGCATAATGACAGCTGTGAGTGTGAGTGTGGAGATGGAGCCAGAGTTCTGTGGCGTATTTACACACAATCTCTGTAGATTTCTGACTAAATAAATGTGCTATACATATATATATATATATATATATATATATATATGTATATACAACAAAAAAGTATTAAATCTACATTCAAGTCACCTGGAAGTATAAGTGCAGGAGAACTATTACAGTTGCTGCCACTTAGACAAAGAGCTGTTCACTTGTTTAGAAAACAGCAACTGTGAATCCTGCAGGACAGGTTTAATATCCTCTCATGAATGGTCACGGTTCATCAACAGCTGCTTTAATTCCTCAGCATTTTTTTTCTAAAATTATATTATATCCTGTTTTCATTCACGGTTGTGGGGGAAATTATTACAGGTGCTTTTTTACTAAAGGCCATCCCTCAGAGCACTGGAGAGAATCTATGCTCCATGGAATGAAAAATGCAAGTGCTGCTGCATCAAATTTTTAAATATGCTGGTAAGCAGTCTGATTCGCTGGCTCTCCAGGCGACGGGTGTCCAGAGACTCCCTGTCTTGTTATGCACAGTGACCTAACGCCAGTCTGCAGAGCCACAACTGGAGCACAGATATTGTTTCTAGTTCACTCCTCCTTACCGCCGCATCGTATAAAGTTGCATTTCTGTGACCCTCAAAAAATCGGATTCACTGCCTCTGGCGTCAACCTGATTATTTCCCAATCCTGATGAACAGCTGTTTCGGTCGTGGCCAGTGGAGAAATAAATGCAACCCCAACCCACCCCCAGATTATTACTATCAGTGGACCTAGCATCGACTGAGCTCCTCACCATGTAAAAGAATGACACTGCCTCCGATTAGAGCCCTATCGCACTGTGTTTCCATCGCAGAGCAATAAAATGTAATATCCCTCGCTGTCACTCACAGGTTACATCATGCTCAGAGAATATGGAACAGGCAGTTGAAACACACAAAGATAAGCAGGCTGTAATGATGCAGGTGTGGCCCCTTCAGTGTTGAAAACTGCGGAGCAAACTTACAGTACTGTTTCATGATGTAAGAGGACGCCGTACATAATTGAGTGCAGCTCCGGCCCCACTTATTTGTCAAAACCCAACCAAGGCTGAATGAATATTAACTGAAGCCGACCTGAATGTGACTGACAGATTCAGAGTAAGCTGAGGCATAAACTGACCATCATGCAGGTGGTTGTTTGCCTTTATTTATGGCGATGGCAAGGAGGAAGCGACACGCATCTAAGTCACACACACCCAATGAGTTATCACCAGCACTGAATATGAATATAATACATTTTCAGACTCACCATGTTCATCTTCAACTCTTGTTGAACCATAACTGCTGTCTTATATCATCTAAGATAATATTGTGATTGTTGTTTCAAAGAGTATTTCAATGTAGGCTGGGAGATCATTTTCTACTGTATTTCTTAAAATCCTCTTCACAACCTGATTGTAACCAATTCATTAATGCATTCAGTCAGCTATGGACCAGACAGGCCTGTAAAAACACCATCCAATCATATTGAACGGCTCGGACAAATTAATTGGATCGTGATGCATCAGTCAAACTGCCTTCTAATCCCCCTCCCCCCTGTGTGCGTACCCATCTTCGTACCCTAATCGCTCAGAAGACAACTTGCTAGATCCAACGAGAGAGTCGAAGCAACGCTATGGCAGAAAAGATGCCAACAACAGGTGTTGGTTGCAAACAAAGAGACGTTTTTTGGGAAAGCAACTGATGCAGGCTGATGCAGAGCGATCCAAGACCAGAGTTAACATCGGTGCTGCATTTGAATGGTGGCGACAGCTGACAGCCCAGAAAGGCCTGCAAAGTGATGCCATGTTGGCTCTGTTTCTAATTGAACATGTAGGTTAACTTTGTATCTTTGTGAATTTTATTTATTGTTTTTCATCATCACGTTTTCAGTTGAACATGTATCCAAAAAAAACTACACCGAAAGTTACTGATGCTGTGCTGGAGGCGGAGCTTCGGAGGGAAGTCTGAAGAAAGGGGCTTGGACTTATGAATTTTAAATGTAGCCTACTCAAACAGTTTCTTCAGGATCTGCAAAAAAAGTAAATGAAACAAAAACAATGACAGAAGCACTAAAACTCCATACATTTGCTGAATGTGTGCACCAGATGACCTCGTTGATGCAGCAGTGAGCATAATTTACACGTTATAGTTACTTATGTTTATCAATTTATTGAAGCACCTTTAAAAAAAAAAATGCCTTTTTAATTTTACTCTATGTTCCACAAAAAGAACTTGAAGTTACTGTGTGAACTGATGTAACCTGACCTGAGCACAACAATCATTCCTGGATGTTTTCCGTTTAGATATCCCTGCTCTAGTACATCGCTGCAACTGCAGAATCAATTCAAGTGTTTAAATCTAAAGGCACATCAGAGCTACACATGTTGCTGTGGTTTAAACTAGTCTGAGTCTTAGGCTGAGTTAGGTTGAGACGGGTTTGATGCTCATGCACTCTCATCAAATGTCAACAAACTCTACGAACCAATAACAGCAAGTGTGTTTCCATGCACTTACGTAACCGGGCTACAGTCGATTATAACTTAAATGTCATGTAAACAAAACATTGATGGGAGAGTGAGAAGTTGTCTGCTAGCTTTCTCCAGGAGGACGCTGGTTTCTCAGTCATACACAGTAGATAGCCATGTTTATAATCGGCACACAGAGAGCAGATTTAAATTAAACTACGGTTTCTACTTTAAAGCGTTACCTTAACCTCACCTCTGTGCTGTGTAGCAAATGTGACACCATAGATGACACTAAAGGTGGTACAGAATTCTCAGCAGATATTTCTTTCCCATTCTGCTGAGGTGCTGTGGAAAAAAACCAAATCATGGGCTCAGTGTTATGATGCTTAAGAACAGGTCTTCACATTTGTGTTTATTTACTCTTTTGTACCCTGTACTCATAATAAATGTCGATTTAGTTGTGCGGGGAATCTCTTCCTTTCACTGATACACTTGTCAATTTCCCAGCCAGCACTTACACTGAACATCCAGCTGTAAATCTATGGACATATTGGTCTTAAACTAATGTGTAGTCAAGTGCATTGCCCCCCTAATTGAGTGGAATGATACTGACCAGCAGCGAGTCAGTGCTACCATATTACACTATTATTTCACAGCTCATTATCACGATAGTAACATGCACGAAATCGAGCGTATAATTCCACTTGGTGTCTGAAGAACCTCCTGAGATTGACCATCGTTTTGTAAAATCATAGGTGATTTGGGAATGGCCTGATCCAATGGTTATGCAGTTTTGTCAGTAGATATACCAGTTATAAAACTGAAATACCATTAAGTGTGTGAAGTAACTAACCAGCTTTATCTCTTCTACTAAAAATGTGGTCATTTAAATGCACTTTTAATGGCACTGTATCATTCTTATTTAGGCAGAGCAAATGAAGCCTCTGCTAAAAGTGAAAGTAAACTGATCAACAGGCAAATAAAAGTCCTTTTAATTACACCATTCAGAGCTTTTGTCAGGTAGAGGTGCCATCACAGCCTAATTCTTTCTTTTCTTTTCACATTCTCATCCCCGGAGGCTTAAAAAGTGGCCGTGAGAAAGGTTGGCAGTTTCATTCTTCGTAGAGAACGGCAGCAGTGGTCAGCTTGAATTCATGTCAGCTGGATCACTTTTACTGTTACATTTCAAAGCCTACGGGGAGCGGAGTATTTAAGAACACGTCAAGCCACTGGAAGCGCTAGAAAAAAAGTTTAGAATAGGGATTTTGACACAAGCAAGTTCATCTTGCAAGTATGAAAACATTAAACATTTTAACTTTTAAGTTTGTCTTCTAGCTTGGTTTGTAGCAGGCTGGTTGTGGATGAGAATAATTATTTGCAATATGGCCAATGAAACAAGTGAAACAATTCAGACAATCTCCTTGAACATCTAATACAAAATGTGTTTTATGTCTGTTTGCAGAAACGTCCAGTCCAGAAAATGATCCACATCCACAATTGCAGATACTGTCGTCATCAGGAAGTAAGGTATGATACACCTCCTACAATACTTTGAGACATAAAACTAAGAACTAGTTTAAGAAGGTATAAGGAAATAATTATGGAATGAATGCACCATTACGACAGAGTATTAGGGCCAAACAACAAAGAAATTACGAGAATAGTCGTAATATTATGAGAATTAAGTCATAATATTTTGAGAATAAAGTGGTAATATTGTTAGAATAAAGTGGTAATATTATGAGAATAAAGATGTATTATTGTGAGAATAAAGTCGTAATATTACAAGAAAAAAGTCGTAATATTATTAGAATAAAGTCATAATATTACAAGATTTTGTATCATTACTTAATTTATTTTAAAATGTAATTGCTCGACTTAATCTCATACTATACGTACTGTACAGTCTATTTTAAACTGCAGGTAACATTTACCTGCACGTAATGACAATTACACAGGATGAACAGACACAAGTTATCTACTCTATTGAAATCAACTTCAAATGTTCTTTTTCTGTCAGTAATAAATACCATCTGTTCTGGATATGTATCAGTCAAACAGGCAGATAAACTAATCACATTTGGACGTGGCTCAGCGATCAGAGCAAAAGCTGCGAGACACAAAACTCCCAGCGATAAAGAATTGCTCGGTTGCCATGCAGGACACTGGCACAGGCGGGCCCTTTGTTAAAGACATTCCTCCCATGAGAAGTGCACTACAGCCCACAGGAGTTTGCTTGAGTGCAGAGGCATTCCAACAAAGAACTATAAGCTGACATTTTCTCTTTCTTATTAGGAGACATAGCAAAAAAATTCAAAATTGTCTGCTTTGGGGAATTTAATATTACAAATGTAGGTGACGGTGTGCTGACTAATCTCCTCAGGCACAAAAAAACTTGGCAAAGGCACTTTTATCTTAGTAAATTTAAAACTATCACAAATCTTCAGGTTTTACCACGCTCAATAAGTAAGTTCAGTTTGTGGGAATTTGCTCTCTCAGGCTCATAAGTGTAATCACTGTGTATGGCTTATATCTTTATTTCACACATCAGACTTTATCGTTACTATATCGGCTGTTTGAAGAAATTAGAACAGAATAGAAGGATCGGTTCATAAACAAAAACTATTTAAAACACATATGAACATGTTTGAACTGACATATTCATACCACTCTAATTATAGCATATAGGAATAATTGCATTACAATGTTATACTGACTTAATAAAAGACAATCATTAATAAATGAATAAAAAATTTGTTCATATTAAACTTTCCCGAGTGAACCAATCTACTAGGGCTGCACCATACTGGAAAAACTACTTTTTTATTTTTGCGATGTATATTGGGATATTAAAATATATTATATATTATATAGAATTCTCACCAGATGAGGCTCATCTGTGAATGAACAAGATTGCTGGTAAAAAAAAAAGAAGTGTTTAATTGTAACGTAAAGAGAGGAGTAAACAAAGCCTATTGTACAGCTGTGACTCTGTGTGTGTACTGCACTTCTGTGTGTGTGTGTGTGTGTGTCTGTGTGTGTCTGTGTGTGTCTGTGTGTGTGTGTGTCCGACTCCCCGCCCGCAGTAAATACATTAGGGGGCCGTCCACACGGAAACAGGTTTAGGTGAATATGCATACTTCTTTTGTCAGAGAGGTGTTCCGTCCACACGGAAACGCTGTTTCTCAACACGCCGACCTCGAATTTCCATGTAAACAGAGAATACGCAAAACAAAAGCTGACATGAGAAAACATTGCATGTCCTATTCTAGTAAAACAAAGTAAAATGCTAATTGGTGAAGTATTCCTTTAATGTTTTCTTGAAATCCGACTCTGTTTTTGATACGACAGTCGATGTTTCCCTTTACTAATGCCATTGCCATTGGCATTGACTGCCAATATATTCTGCTCTCACAAGGGTTTTGAAGAAAACAATACAGTATATTTTGATGTATTTTTAATAATAATAGCCTTACACTGCACTATTGACTCTAAACTCACTTCAGTTCAGATCAGTTTTATATATATATACTGTATACTAGTCTAAAACATGACAACCACATTATGTCATGGCACTCTTCAGAGTAAATAATTCAAACATGAAAAAGTACCCTCTTTACACCGTATCAGATCTTAACTCGTGCAAATACAAATCAAATATTTCCGACTGCTGCCAGCTCACATTAAGAGCATTCAGCTGACAAAACGTGGGCGGGAGGCACAGGAAATGCAGTGTATTTATCACGAGTGTCCGCATTAACTGTGGCCATTCATCAAAAGTGTCTCGGCAAAACAAGACAACAGTAGATGAGTATTAAATATTGCAAGAGGTCGTGGCACAAGGGAACAGCCCCACTGACCAGTAGATGTATTACAGCTGCTCTGCTTCACTGTTGCACAATGTTAGGATTATTTCTCATAGGTTTTACGGCCAATGATGAGTTCAAGTGTACAGATGTCTTACGTGAGAATATCACTAAGCAGACTTTCCGAAATGTTCCGACTTTTTCAAGGACAGTTCTTCATTCAAGTTAAACACACTTCAGACACTGATTCTCTTCTACTTACTGCTTCCACATACTTATACATAGAACTCTCATTCCAACTTCAAAACATTAACAAGTGGGACTTTCATTCCTCGTTCAGCTCTTACATGACCTTCACAGGTTTCTCACTGTTGAAAGTTAAAAGTTAATGGAATTTTCAGCCTGGTCCAGAATTTTATGTTGGTGTGTATTGCATGGACGATTCAGTTTTAGAGTGGATGACATCACACGGTTGAGTGAAAAAAGGTCTTTCAACTATTTAACAAAAAAAAACAATTCAACTTTCATTACTACATTCTGATTGTATGGTAACACACATGCACAAACTCCTGTATGTGCAGTAGAAAAAAAGCAGGAGCAGTAACACTAGCCCATACAAGTCAGGGGATTCCCAAAACCATCAGGCTTTTCCGTTGGTCAAGTGTGAAAGCGCATTGTCTCCAAAACCTATTTGGCTTCACTTGCTCCTGCGTAGTGACCCTCAGTGAGTCTTTACAGCTCACTTCACATCTCGGCTGATGCCTGGGAACATAAACCAGACCACTGCACTTGCTCTGTTTGCTGCAGCCGCTGAGACAAAGGGACAGGAAATCATTGCCATCAAAACAAGTCTGGCAAAGGTCAGTCAAATCAGGGAAATTCAATTAGTCACCTTGAAGAAACACAAAGAGCCAGCAACAGACGTGGACGACATGACACGAGGAGGAGACGCGCAGTGAACTGCACGTGATACATAGAATGGATTTTGTTTGTGGTTTGCGTGTGTGTTGACGTGTGTAATCGGCTCATTCCTATTTCCCTATTAACACTTTTATAATTTGCATTTAGAGGAAACAGTTCAGTCTGTCTAAATGAATTTCTGTAGCCTTTTTGTAAGAGATAAAAACTCTTATCCAGGCAATGCCGTGTTCCAATAGCTCCAAAGGAAGAAGGACACGTAGTCTTTGGTGCTGAAGGCTGAAAAACTTCATATCTTTTATTAGTGGTTACATTGAAATTTCAGACAACAGCGTGCAATCTCATCCCACAGAAAGGTCTTGTTCATGCTGTCACAGAAGAAATATTGTGAAAGCCTGAAAAGGTCACCACTGGCAAATGTGTTGCTATTGTAGGAGCCACAGAAGAGCTGCTGAGTCTTTTCTGAGAGGGGATTGATTAGACATGCGATTCATTTGGCTGTTAGTGAGGACTCATTATGTCAGACACACAAGGGCCAAGCCTTTATTCATATAGTCATCACTTGTCACACATTGTAGGAGTTAGGAATTCACACAGCAAAGTGTGTAATGTAGTCAATAGGGTTTGATTTGATCATGTATACGTTAACCATTAGAATCTGTGTGCGCGTGTGTGTGTGTGTGTGCAATTGTGAAATCCATTAACTTTATATCAAGATTCACATCATGTCCCAGCAATGAAGCCAAAAACATCCCAATCACTACAGTTGCTAGCTAGACCACGGCTCCACTCCACACTAGGGCTGTGTATTGGCTAGAATCTCGCAGTACATATCTCAATACAGGCGAGGCGTATATTGCAATATATTGGAATACTATAAGCAAGGGAATTTATTTAGCTGTTTTCACCCCAAAATAATATATATTTTTAAAAACTCTCCAACTAAAAATAACATTGTATTTTGCATAAACAATATAAAGTTTGCTTAGTGAAAGGAGTAGGAGTTGGGCCTTAGATGGACCAAAATCTGCTGCCAACTACCAGTTGGAGTCCTAATACAACAACAACAAAAAAACACTGTCAGAAAACCACCAGCACATTAAAGAATCAGTACAGTATAAAAAAACAATAGATTGTCAGATACTTGAAAGTAGTCATTAGGAAAACACTCAATAAAGTACACTCAGGTTTGTTAATAATTTGACAGTTTAAATATGAAGCTAAATCAAAGGCATTCTGAATGTAGCTTTTAACCCACCACTAATTAGCTGTGCTAATGTATAATACAAGCATTTCTTGTGTGCTACAACCTCAACTGTAGACAAGGCCACAATAACTGGCACTATTGATTTCATATGAGATATAGGTTTTGAAGTAATGCTGTTTGTGCATCTGATATTTATTATTTATACGTAGAACACTACAGTACTACTCAGCTTTAATCGCCAACACCAGAGGACACTATGGTACCAGTTAAGTGCTGTGCATTAAATTTGATTTAATAATTTCACATGGGAGAGGAGACCACATTTTATTTTGGGTTTTGTGAAACTGCTGCATCAGAGAGAAGACGCAAGCACTTCTTATGTAAATGAATGGTTTATTCTCAAAACAGGCCAAAGCTTGAGTTGCTTAATCATCACTATGTATTTACAGACTGTGTTGTGGTGCTGATATGATGGTTTCGTTATGAATGCCTATGCTGACAGCTGCATATGTGACCCAGAGTTAGAAATTAAATTCAATGGCTCTGAACCAATTTTACATATGTATTTAAACATGTAAGAGCAGCTTTTTGTGTTTCCTACAAAATCACTTTCACGCTCACTGATCCCCACTATCACCCTCCATATGGAGCCGCTTTGAGCCGTAGGAAATAAGCCAGCATACACATACTGTAGGTGCACAGGACAGCAGTTCTGGTGTAACTAGTATTGTCCCATAATTCCATGGACCTTTAGGTTTTCTAAACTCCACTGAAACTATACTAGCCTGAAAAAACCAAAACAATGAGCTCCTAACATTCAGGCTTAGGAGAACAGAAAATTAGCTGAATAACAAGCAACTCTTCTTATACAATAAAAAAGAACATACACACACATCCATATATATTAACATTATACACACATTGTATATATTATTACATTAATCATTACAGCTTTAAGTGTCAAAAATACAAAGTCAAACCGAACTCAGAGTCCAATTTTGGCAATTTGACAAACACTGTGGGAGAAGTTTAATGATGTTTTAGTCAATTAAATAAAAAGTAGACCCAATTTATGTCTACAAAATAACAACCATCTATGTAAGTGACTTCAAAATATCAGAGTACTGGTAGTCTTGACTCGCCCCATCCTGTTTACCACCTACAGCTACAATATTTCTGGGGAGAAAAATTGATTTATTTCAAAAACAAAGGGTCACTGAGAGTGTGCTGAAGCCCCGTTGTCTGTAATTTACCCCCATGTTATGCCAAGTTAATGCTGGAATGGAAGAGATACTTCAGGAGGGACTCATTCCCCATGCAGTTAGAAAAAGCTCCATCCAACTGAGTGTTTTCTTATTATGCTCGAAAGAGCAGAGAAAAAGAAAGGAGCAAAGCCCACCCGATTATTTACAGCTTATTAGCCAGATGCAGTGGGGCATTACTTAGCTCCATGCTGCGCGGCCTGCCATCCTGACTGCAACCAGGGACCACACAGCAGAATCCTGTCATCTACAGCGTGTTGTACGTCTTTGCACTTTCTTCCAGGCAAACTCTTCACCAACTCTCCAGGGATGGAGAATGACCAATTTTAACTAAATGTCCTGTGCAGTGGCCCAGAGTAGCCATTTAGAAATTCAGTGTAATGTTCCCTCCGGCTTATGCCGCCTTGCCAATTAGAGGTCAGAATGAAGGTATTTCTTTAGAGCACTGCTCTAGATAGATGATGTCATTGTTTGGCCGTGAACACAAAGCAAAATGAAGAGTCATGGCTCGCCAAATCTCCAAGTGCAACTTTTAAAAAGCTCCAAGTAAAGTAAAAAGCAGCTTCTGTGTACCCAAAGTGTTGTTAGTAATGGAATGAGGCTGCCTTCTCATTTCCCTTATATTCAGTATGTGACGTCTGTTTGTTTCCTTTGGACGCTGGTCGCATTTTTCGTGGTCCATATTGTCACCACATTCAGATAAAGACGTCAGAGCCAAATAAGGCAACGTTGTGCATCGTAGTTTAGGTCAGCATTCTTAGTTTACATGCTCAGATAATCACATACTAGTGAACATGTACTGTAGGAATGTGCAAATGTACATGTACTGAAATAATTTGTATGTTGATCACATTTGGATAAAAAAAACATGCCCTTGTGGGTGATGTGTCCCGTTTTCACAGGAATTTAGTGGCTAGCATTGTTGCCTCACAAAAAGAAGGTCACCGATTTGAATCTCTTCAATAATCTTCTAAAAATCAGACTCAGAAACCTTCAGAATAAAGACAGGAACAAAACCAGTTGACTAGTGGAAAATATTGTGGAGGGGAGGATCCTGACTCAGATGATGGGATAAAAACTGACTTTTGAGAATCGCATCTGACGTTTGCTGGCTCTAAACAATACATACTGCTGGGAGGCATTACTTACAATCTATAAAATGCACGGAGGATGATTTCATAGATTGGATGCGGTGTTGAAAACAAATTAACAAAATCACAAACAGCCAAAACACAATCATGACAGTGTCGAAGATAAGACATAATAGGAGTGGGTGCATTGGCTGGCAAATGATCTCTGGACAATATGCTGTTGAGAGTTGAGTAGCAGTGGATCAGATTCCCTTTGTGCTGAATATCTGAGGTGAAAATGAAAAAATGTGAAGAGTGAGGATGGATTAACAAATTAGTTCCAGAGGTGTTCAGGGTGTGGGAGTGCAGAGGGCACATTCAGACACTTGAATTATTCATGTAGAATTTAAACAGCACGCATCACACGAACTTGATGCTATACCGCTGAACTAAATCCACCTCTGTTCTATGCATTAGGCTCTATTCATTATATTGGAATCCTGAGGCTGACTGCAGCATGAAATCCTTTTTTTCTGTCCAAATAAGTGCTTTAATTTCACAATTCCATTTCAGCTGACGGAGGCTGTGGACAGATCAATGTGTGCAATTAGACACACACAGCCTAGCAATTAGCAGTTGTGCTAATGTGCTTGCATGGATTTTCTGATTTGGTCGGGGGAAAGCAATTCTATACATCTAAATCTGGTTGTCAGAGCAGCCTATAGCACTACAGAAGTACACTTTGGAGCATAGTTTTTGTTCTGTAAAGATGTTCTTGCAATGAAATCTTTGTTAAATAGATATTAAAAAGTCCTAATTCTATTGAGTGAAGTCAGAATAACATTTGAAAATCATGTAAAAAAATAAGCTAATCAAGTGTCCCACAGTGCACTGCAGTTAAGGTGTGTATCTTCACACAAGTCTTTAAATCAAAACAGACATTTGGACAAAGTGTTTAGACTTAAAAAAATAAGTATTCATTCATAAAATGACCTTGAGATCAAGGATATATATCACAATAAATGGATATTTACGTAGTTTCTAGCTAGTATTTGTGTGTCTGCTGCTTTGTGGGGGGCAGGTGCAGTTGACAGTGGGTTTATTCAAACCTCCTGCTGCATCTAGACGTAATACTGGATGTAATACCAAAAAAATGCTGACTATGAAACAAAAAAAAAAAATCCAGGACAGATAGTGGTCAATTAATTCACTCTCAATGAGAAACTAATCATTGCAGAGTTGGTATTGCGGTTCGGTGCGTACATGCTAAGAGCCCCTTAAGGCAGAGGGAGGCAGGTTTGATTTGAGATAAATGAACCTGACCACCTAATACCTATTGTGCCAGTATCACTGACCCTCTTCTTTAATGTCTATACCTGTGTCTGAGTCTATCTGTTCAGATAGACCCACCACTGACATGCACTCACTAACACCGCAGGTTTCCTCTTCCCCTGTCTTGTCTTCTGTGGGAGATCAGTACTTTAACAGAAAGTGAATACGGTCTTCTGTCCCTCTGAAAGAGCATTGATTTTTACTTTGCAGCACCCAAGGTCAGCACAGAGAACAAGCCAGGAGGATCTTATCACCTCAGAAGTACAGGCAGTCGTCTCACTCTATTTATTGAAGGGAAAATAACACAAATGAAGTTGAGAACACAGCTGTCTGACTTCTCGTGACCTTGAATAATGGCAGGGCAACAAAATCACTGAACGTTTTAACAGCAAAGTCTTTTTGGCTTATAAGAAAACTGAACAGTCTGTGAAGTTGTCAACATTTCATTGCAGTCTTAAGTGATGGATGTCATTATTTTAAGATCTCTCCATGCTTTGTTTGTCTAACACTACATATACGTATAGTGTTCCTTTGACTCTTTAAGTTATCATACTAAGGTTGTACTAGCACACTGCCTCGTAGGCTGTAAACAAATAATGGGCCTAATCATGGCAGGTGACAACTCTTCCAAATTAATTATTTCCCAGTGAATTACTTGAACTTGGCCCAGAACACCAGCACAATTAGAACTGGCAGCAGAAAACAGGAGGCAAAGTGGCATCAAAGAAAGAGTGAAGATGATGCAAATTGTCCGAGTACAGGCATTACTCATTACAGTTTTGTGTTGCTGTTGTTATAATTCCCCTGCCACATTAAGTACCACTATGTGGTATAAATCACACTTAGAGAAACCGTTCCTTTATGTTTTTGAAAGTGAAACTAGCACATAAACCGATTAATGGCGTGCCCGTGGCGGAGCTCAGTCCATCATTTGTCTTTCTTTAATGTTTACATCAAATGACCACACAGCGTGCTGCTTATGTATCATCAGATTTGATCTGATTCATTAAAACACACACACACACACATACACAAACACAGCAGGATTAAAACAAATTGCACCACTTGTCATGCTCAGACGAAAATCTAAACAACAGAAGTGACATGCATCGTTTTTCAGCGCAGTATTGTCTTATTCTTGTGTGACATACAGTAATGGATGAAATGAACAGATGGTTGACTAAATGACCAGAGACGTACTGCTGAGACAAAGCAGTGACCCCACACAGGGAGTGTTTACGGCTGTGTCAGCTCTTGTTAGACACAGAGAGAATGTTATGAGAAAGCATGTTCTGCAACTCTCGGTAATTAGTTCAACATCATACACAATACACTCTGCTCTGTTAGTTTGAGGCTACCATCCATCCATCCATCCTCCCATCCATCCTTCATACCACCTATTCTTTGAGGGAGACCTGGAATCAGTCCTTGGCCATCAGGATATCACAGGACCAACATACAGAGACAACTATTCATTCATTCACATTCACACCTACCACATTCATTTTAAAGACTTCAGTTGATTTAACCCCAATATTCATAGCGAACTAGTTGAGAAAGCTGTGAATTGACTGTAGGTGTGAGTGCGACATTGAGTGAGTTTGTCTCTGTTGCCCTATGTCAGCTGGGATTGGCACCAGTGCCAATTTTCTTGCATAAAAAAGTATGACATATATCATATTTCAGGTGCAGGTGTAAATTAACTGTAGGACTGAGGCGAGCCGTGTTCCTCTTTCCAGTCTTGCTAAACTAAGCTAAGCTGCGGTAACTACATGCAGTGATCGGTCACGTGTCTGCTTGATTTGGCAGGGCTCTAATGTCCTCCTCATGAGAGAATGACTGAAAGCCTCTCAAGACATTACACAAATGCCATCGTTTTCATCCATGAAGAATTGATCCTCCCATGGGAAACACATTTTACATTAAATGTATAATTTGCAGCTCCTCCTCTGCCCTTTGCCTTGTGCTGCGTGCTTCCTTTGCCACACAAATGAATTACTCTCCTGTCAGAGAATGACAAGAGAGACGGGAATGATTTTTTTCTCTGGTTTGAAATTGGTGTCCGTCCATGTTGGACTCCTGGTGTAACTGTAGAAATGCAGAAGAATGAGTCAGAGAGTCACAGAATACACCCTGACATAACCAGCAGACTCAATGACAAACCTGTATCTGCATCAGCAGGTACGTCTTTATGAAACAGCAAGAAAACGAAGAGGAAATGTCCTGTTAGCAGTTGCAGGTGAAGACAATCTCAAGACACTGAAGTCCTGCCAAAGAAATAGTTGTGTGGTGTAGTATTAAAACAAGCTTTCTGATTTTTCAGCGATTTCAAAGAAATCAATACAACTGAAACATTTCATCATTCCGAAATCCACAATTTTCAACATTTTATGGACCAAACATATATTTCATTAATCAGATTTTTATTGACAGACTTATCAATTATAAAAATAGTTAGTTTTAGCTCTACTGAATTTAGAGCACTACTGCATACAGAGGTGGAGGGTTGGATCTCTGGACTTCAGCCAGTAACAAAACTCAGAATATGATACAGTGTCTCTCCAGACTGAAATATCCCTAACCCTCTGTATGCTAAACTTAGCTAACCAGTTGCTGGCTGGAGCTTCATGTTCAGCATATACAATATACAAAATAGTCTTATCAGTTAAAAGTAGAAAAGTGCTATATAAATACAAACCATTTGCCATTTACTAATGTGTCACTCTTCCTCTGAAGACTCCATGTGTCTTTCAGAACTTATATTTTATTAATTTGTCATTATGGTTTGTATTTTGTGTCTGTATACTATTATATGGTATATTGGCACATATTTAACACGGCATCTACTCACTTATTTACTTCTCTAAAAGACGATATTTTCATTTTACAGATTGCGCAGTGGGTTTGTCGGGGAGTCAGCATAATCCCCCCCAATGCTGGCATAGCAACTGTAATATGTGAGATGTTAGTAATTTAATAGAATTGCAGCGTAATAATGTAAGTGATACAAAGGAAGTGAGTCTGCAGGAAAAGCGATGTCATTAATGAATTAATGAATTAATTCCCGGATGCTCTGGATTGCCAGGCCAAGATCCTGTGATGTATTTGGTTGACGTGAGTGAGTCCAGTGTGGCTGTGGTTGTGTGCTTGTGTTATTAGTGTGAATTAGTGGCAGGAAGTTTAGTTGTGACCATTGCTCCAACTTTTCCCCCTGATAAGAGCTGCATGGCACACTCTGTGTCCGTATATAGTGAGATGTCAAAGTGTGAAAAAAGATAACAAACCCAAATGCATGAATGTGAGAAACTGTGTCTTGGATTAGATACATCATGTTTGCCATGGGAAACTGATGAGTAAGAGGGTGAAGGAGATATTGAAAAGTATGTTATGACATTTACAGATGGGAGTTCTTTCTCTGAGAGAGAGATATCAAAGTAGGCAGCCATTGATCCCTGCAAGCGATCAATATGAAGCCAATCCACCTCAGTATTTGTTGCTCTGCAGCCTCCCCACCTCTATAGTGGGTGATTATGACACCACACCTCCACAACTGAAGGCAGTGTGTGCACATGTTTGTGCATATATGTATTCTGTGCAGTATATGCATGCGTGTAACTACAGGACATTAATTCAGGTGGGTTGTGCATGCATGTGTGTATACATTTTTAAGCAGGCAGGGTTGTGTTGTTTCGTGTGTGTGTGTGTGTGTGTGTGTGTTGCAGCAGCTGACAAGTCCAGTCGCACTGACAGTACGCACACAGCTCCCATGAGGCCGTGCGCACTGACAGCATCTGGCCAAGAAAAAGAACAGCTGCTGAGGGGCTTCCTGTACAAAGAGCCCACACGCTGTGCCCCTGTACTGTCCACCTCTTTAGTGATACTGTATTTTCTTTAAGTCTCACTTAATGTCTATTTCACTTTCTGCATTATTGTCACGATCAAAAATGTATATATAGTCTCTCTTTATACGCCACTTTTATTTGGCACACCTGCTCTAATTAGCCAATCACATGGTAGTAATGCAGTTAGGCGCGCAGACATGGTTAAGATAACCCACTGGACTTCAAAGCAAGCATCAGAATGAGGAAGACAGGTCAATGAGTGACTTTGAACGTGGCAGGCTTGTCAGAGGACGATCTGAAAAAGAGAAAATGTCCAAGGAAAGGCAACAGTCACTCAAATAACCACCCGTTGCAGCCAATGTATGAGGAATCTCTGAAAGAACAAAACACGCCAAACCTTGAAGCAGCAGGCTACGGTACATGTCCTGTATACCTAATAAAGTGGTCAGTGTGTGTCTAGGTGTGTGTACTCTACAAATTCTACGTCTTCGGAACTTGATATAAGCGGGGAGGAGGGAAAAGAAAGCCGTTATAGATTTTTCACACAACACCTCTCGCTGTCCAAAAGGAAAAGGTTCTTTCCACCTTTTCCTGCCATGCTTGACCAACCTTCACCTCACAAGCTTTCTACTCCATTTTTCTGGTTTTACTCTTTATTTCAGCCCCAAAGAAAGAACTGGAACCTAATCACACAGAACTCCTCTGCCCTGCCTTAGACCCAGTAATCGGTTGTTTTCATGGTGATGATTTAGTTGTGTAAACAGGAACTGGCCACGTTTAATTAAACAGGATGAGCCGTAAATCTGTGCAAACATGTGGCGTTTTTACCACAAATCCTGCACTTACCTCAGAGTCAGTGTTTGAGAGAGACTGGTTGTGTTATGTGTGTAGTTGTGAATGTATGGAGTGTGGGGAAAATACACAAAGAATAATTGTTCATATTAAATTATTCCATATCCTATGATTTATGTCTCCTGTCAACTTTTAGTGCCAACACTGCATGCTGTGTGCCCTTTATACGTAATGGATGTAGTATTATATAAAGAGTGGACAGATCGAGCAGGTGGACAGATGCGGACAGAAGCTAGCCACCAGGACTTCTTTGATCTTTACTTCATCTAAGCGATATATTAACCATAGTTTATTTACCATAATGGAATCATATCATAAACATTTATATCATAACATATCGTAGTTGCTAATTGCGGCGCAAGTTAATGGTCCAGTGTGTAAGATTGGTGACATCTAACGGTGGGAATGCAGAATGCAACGAAAGGAAGACTTCTCCATTCAACCATTCACATTCCAGAAAGAATTTTAACACCCTTTCACTCTCTGCCGTTTCCTACTTCTTCTTCGTTGGTTTACACATTAGATTTTGAACGTGGAGCACAATCCTCACCTAAAGTGCATATAAAAGGCTTATTCTAAGACTTTAAAAAAAAACATAGTATTTTTTTTTAAGTGACAATAAACTTACAACAAACATACTCATGGGTGGTATATTCAATTTCTGCCAATAAAACATTCTAAATATTACACACTGGACCCTAAAAATGTTTGAAAGCTGGCACTGAATACAGGCTTCACAGTAAAGTGAAGTGATTATATTATATTTCACCGTTTATTAAACGTTCATACTAATAAGTAATAAAGCTACTAAACTAAAGACAGTTCGATTTTTCTCTACGTCAGTCATATCCCACTCTTAAGACAGCATGTAGGCCCCCTTTAGGAGAAGTAGTCGCCAAGGACAGTCATCCGAGCCTGGACCTGGCGACCCTCCAACCAGCTGACGCCCCGACTCCCCTGCCCGACGGGCCTTTCAGCTGTGAGGCGCTCGAACCAGACGTGTCCGAGGAAGCTGTAACAGCGTTCTCTTCTTCTTTGGTAGGAATGCGTCGGTAGGAATTCCCTGCATCCAGTCTTGTACCGCCCCCTGATGAGGAATTGCGATACTACAGGACCCTGACGCGCGAGTATACCAGGGTCCGTGTTATTTGATGCACAATGTGCCGCACACTGTGGCACGCACTGCAGCAGGATACCAGGGCAAATACTAGGAGCTGTGTCATTTTGCCAATGTTTGGTGCTGGCATTGCTTTGACCTTGAGTGTTAGGGCGTCTGCCTGTTTTGTCGACCAGCTACAACATCTGCAGACCACCCAAGTGCACAGAATCACAATTTATATTCCACTGTCTATGTTTCACAGACAGGTCTTCCATCATATTGGAGATTCCGTTGCTTTTGACCAAATGTTTGTGGGTGGCTAGCTTTGATATTTAGCTCACTTAAGGGATCACACTGCTTCTTGAGATAATGTTTGCTTTTTGTGTGTTTCTGGTCCAATATTATTAAAAAATGTATCCAAAAGGGAAAACGTCAGCTTGGAATACAATGTCAGTGTTTACTACAAAGGAATGGCTTATTTTCCCTCGATGGTTGCTGTTTCCATTACTCAAGCTGAAAAGATTTCCCCTCATGCAGTATAATTCCTGTGCTTTATTCCCTAAATAGTTTGAAAAGACTGAAATATTAGATGCACACGTTCTCCCTGAAGTAGCAGTGTTTTAAAGGAAGCATGTGAAGCAAAGACTTCACATTTTCTGCATTCAATTCTTGTTTTAAAAAGAATGTGCTGGAAACAACAAACTACCCCTGTGCCTTGTTGTATTTCTCCTGTTAAACTGCTTCCTCCTTCTCTCTCTCTTTTCATCTTCATAAACGGGATACAGCTCCTGCTCGTTTGTCCAGTATCTTCTGTCAAATATCTCTGAAATGGAGGGTCCCCTGAGAACTCCTTCAAGAGAGAGGAGAGCTGAGTCACAAGCAGCTGTGTGCTGCCTGCTATGACTTTAAGAAAGCCCTCTGATGGACACTGTATGTAGATGATTGGATCCTACGTTAATTGTTGAGAGTGATATGCATTTCTCACAGATACTTGGGTTTCAAAACTTATTGCTGTGCTGTAAACATGACTTAGTTTACACATTTCTACATCCAAAAGAAGCCTTTATCTACTATAGCCCTTAGTCCTGGAATGACCTTTATTTCAAACAAAACTCAAACTCTGCATCCTTTAAAATTGAAAAATGACAGTGACAACTCGATTGTCTTCTCTTTAGCAGCGTTTGAAGAGGTGGTGAATGATAGAAGGTTTTCATACCGAGCAGTTATACACAACCCTGTGAGTCATTTCTCTGAGCTATTTCAAACAATGAGGTGGAAATACTTTCACAGATCTTCTTTATTATTTCTTATATGTATAATAGTTCACCTTATAGAGATGAATCTGGACCGATCTGATTCTAAATAAGGAATTGCCACATTGAACATAGTGATATGAGAGGAAGCCATGTTACATCATTTCATCATTGTCTAAAAATTATACAAACACATAAATGTGGCTTAATACATTTCTCAGATTCTCATATAGGCTTGTTGATATCAAGGGAAAAACGGACCATTGCACAGGATAAAAACACTGAGGTTATCAGTCATTGCCAACAGGTAGAATATGCAAAATATCCAATATGTTCAACCACACCTGCTCTTTCTACGTCTTGTATTACACCTATTTATAAAAAGTAATATCATTGTACTTTCATGCCCTGACCTCTTGCAGTCCAGTGGATAATGACTGTGAGTGCATCTGGCTTTGTATACGTGCAGCTGCTCTGATCCTGTGAGGTTATTGTTTACATTTGTATGACGACAGAGCGAGTCTGAGTCAAGTCAAACAGAAATCTGACCAGCTGCACTGCATGGCGCCGGCTGGTCACCAACTCTGTGTTTATCAAAGCGTTCAATGCTACTTAGACAGGTGGGCATCATTTGATCCAAAAAAAGATCAGAGATTTGGATATGATCATATCTTGTTATATTTCTGCTTGTGTTTTTGACAATCCAATACTATGGAGTAGGGATTGCAACTTTGTGAACTCTTCATCATCTCAGTCTATCCATCTCTCCAGCTTGATATTACTTACTGATATAATTGTTGTTGTGTCACATCCATTGACCAACTGTCACGTTGTATCTACCAGTGATCTTACTTCGAGCCTATACAACATGAAAAAAATAAGAATTTTGAACATTTCTGAACCAAAAGCAAACTTATTTACATGTCTACAGACATGCATATCAGTGCTTTAGTTCTCTTTTGGCATATACAGTATATATTGAATTGAAAGTGATGATAACCATTTACTGTTTATGTTTTAGGAAGAGATCAGGTTTAGGAAAAAAAAAACACCTGGTTTAGGCTAGGAAAAAATGTTTTCCTTGTAGCATCAAACAACTTTACATAAAAAAATATATCATAGGTCTTAATAGGTCTCATAGGGTTAAAATGTATTTTTATATAAAAATTGTATCTTTAATTTATTTCTACTTAATTCCTTATTTATATTCAACATTTGATTGTATACTGCATTGTCTCTTTTTGCTAATTGTTTCTTCATTGAATTTGCTTCATCTCATCCTGAGCATTTGTTATTCTTGTTTTATTGTTACCATGTCTTATAATCCATGAAAACACCAAAGGCAGTTCATCCTATGGCAATTCTGACAAAACATTTCTCATGGTTTGCAAAAAAGTAAAAAAGATATATATATTTTCCAGGAGAGCTGATTATCTACTACTGTCAGGCATTGTCCTTTATGCACTCTAACAGATGGTCCAGCATTTGCCAATATCACAGTTCAGACTGTTTTTGGTTTGTACTTAGTGTTTGTAATTAGTGTAACAAACAAACTGACAATTACAATCAGAGCAGAGGTGTCTTTTGTAGGAAACTTCTAAAGACTCGCCTCAGAGGAGGAGAGCATCTGCCACCTCACACCCTTAAATAACATTTTCTTATTTACCTAGTCTTCTGCAATTTGTCTTATAGATTAAACACGCTCCATTATCATCATCATTTATATCAGTGGTGTTTTAGTCATTGCACATTGCACTCATGTCATTTGTTTTTGCAAACAAAAAGTGGAGATGACTGTTGTTTTCATTAAAAAAACACTAATTAAATTTAATAAAATTCACTACGCGACGACCCATGCTGCCTTGAGCGTGTATTTTGTTGTGTGTGACTCGGGACTCGACATGGCTGACCGTTGCACTTTGCTCTACACGCTAATTTTTAGCAAAATATCACTGCTGTAGCAAAGTACGAGTGGCAGTAGACCACACTACACCACTGATTTATGGAACCACTTCTCAAAACAAAGTCAGTTAACATGGTAAACTAAAAGTAAAAACAAACACATACAATAAAAACCGTTGTACCGAAGCTTTAGTGTTGTTCGTAGCTTCGGGTGAACATTTGAATGAATACAAGTAAATGTATTGTTATTAGTCGAAGCTCATATTTACTACATTTTCCCTGACATTGAACGCAGCAATCCTACATGAGCTCTGGGGATTGTAGTCTTTTCCGGTATGTATCTCGTGCGCCGTTAGCCCCGGAAAACTACATGTCCCAGAGTTGTGAGTGCGGAAGTGGCGCGACTGAACCAAACAGAGTGCAGAGTTAACGGATCAGCGGTGAAGATGTCTCACAGTGTGAAGAAGAGAAAATTAGATAAAAACCGTCAGGATACGCTTTATTTCGACAGCTACTCCGATGTGACGATACACGAGGAGATGATCGCCGACTACGTCCGCACCAATACTTACCGGACGGCGATTGAGCGGAACAGTGAGCTGATTCGTGGGAAAGTAGTCCTGGACGTGGGTGCAGGAACCGGCGTTTTGAGCGTGTTCTGTGCACAGGCCGGAGCCAAGAAGGTGTTCGCTGTAGAGGCCTGCTCCATCGCTGAGCAGGCGGTCAAGATAGTCCGGCAGAATAACCTGCAGGACCACATAGAGGTGATCCGGGGCACGGTTGAAACCGTGGAACTGCCTGAGCCAGTGGACGTGATTGTGAGTGAGTGGATGGGGTACGCGCTGCTGCACGAGTCCATGCTCAACTCGGTGTTGTACGCGCGCGATAAGTGGCTGAAGCCTGGCGGCCTCATCCTGCCCAGCAAAGCCGAGCTCTACATCGCACCGGTCTGCGACCCGGTGGTGGAGGACCGGCTCCACTTCTGGTACACCGTCAAAGACCAGTACGGCGTGGACATGTCCTGCATGTCCGACTTCGCCCGCAAATGCATCATGAACTCCGACATCACGATGAACTTCGTGTCCATCGAGGACGTCCTGTCGCACCCGGCCCGCTTCGCCGAGCTCGACCTGTACTCGGTGACCGCGGAGGAGCTGCGGTCAGTGAAGGGCCACTTCAGGTGCGAGTCGTTCGGTTGCTCGGCGGTGAGCGGGTTTTGCGTTTACTTCACTGTGACGTTCACGTGCCCAGACATGCAGCAGGGGCTCGTGCTGTCCACGTCCCCGTTCAAACCGGACACGCACTGGAAGCAGGCGGTGCTGTACCTAGACGCGCCGGTCAGCGTGGAGCAGGACACGTTGGTCAGCGGTGAGGTCAGCATGTTTCCCTCGGAGGACAGTGCCAGACACATATGTATCGGTGTGGACTTCACCATAGGAGAGCAGAAAAGACAAACCAAGATCTTCTCCATCCCTGACTGGAGCAACAGCGAGCCTCAGCCATGACACAGAGAACCAGGGCAGCAACCAATAACCAGTTATTGAATTACTATTTTGTTAATCCGTTTGTCTATTATGTTTAATACCAAGAAGTTCTCTGGCCTCTTAAATGTCAACATTCACTTGCCACTTTATTAGGTGCACATGACACCAAATACTACTACTACTAATGATAATGATAATAAAAGCAAGTACAAGTAACATGAGTCTACTTTTATCACTTTTCAAGCTGTCTTTGCAATTTGCATATCATGAATGACGTGACATGTTTGACAAATCCTTGTAAATGACTTGTTTCTGATGCTACATTGTCCTTGCATTGACAAGCAGTTGAACAGATGTACCTAATAAAGTGGCTGGTTATTGTACAAACCAAAGCGATGTAGTTTTTGTTTTAAAGGAGCGAAGACACCAGAAAATAATCTACCTCTTTGGTTTGTGCACAGGTTGGGGAAACGCTCGTCTTTTTTTTTCTTAATTTTTTTTTAGTGGAACACGCAACAAGATGATTACATGAGGAGAAATAAAAATGAATAGATGCATCGAGAATGAAAATAATTGTTACTTGCAGCCCTACCCAGTATTTCTCAAACTCTTTCCCTGTGTGTGTGTTTACAAAAGAAGTTAATTGAGACCAGTCTGATGATTGCAAATATTATTCATATGTAGAACTTCATTGCTGCCACAAAAACCTTTCTGCAGCTATTTTGATCTAACGTGTGAGCTTCAGCATATGCCTCTGGATCACAGTTTTAATGTTGCCTGATACATCATTTGACAAATATGAGTGTATAATCCAAACACCTTCTCTCTGCATTTTTATGAACCTCATAGGAAGGTTTTCATGTTCCTCCAATGCAACAAAAGCTAGTGCCAACCTGCAAACATCTGACATTCTAATAAATTCTCATCAAAATGCAACAATGAGATCAAAATATTGACTTGGCCCAGCTGTGGTCAGGCAGCAGGCTATGCCGTCCAGGAGGTGCTTGACTTTGGCTGCCGCTCACTTGCTTTTTAATTGAGACCCAGTTTGGGTCATTGTCTGCGTTTAGAGCGAGTACACGCTCATGTTGGCTTGGATTAAAACATACAGTTCCTCTGCAGCGTTCTGCCGTGCAACAACAGTCTTTCATTTCCAGCTGCAGTCTTTCCTTTAATCACTACATTACTGTATCCCACAGCAGCAACAAAGGCCAGTAATATTTTTGAAATAAAAGTTCTCGGACTGATTCCCACACTTGACAGTTTCTAATTATTAATTGATCAGAAGGTTTATTGTCAGTGGGTTTTCTGTTGCAGTTTGTGTGTGTGTTTTTATGACTGAACAAATGTGAACTAGAGAAATAAATTGTTGCATAGTTTCACGCGTCAAAACTTGTCTGTTTTTGTAATATATTCTCGTCTAAAGGATGAGTCGTAAAATATCAGGAAAAAGACCGTTTCCTATGGCTGTGCGGTTTAAAAGCATGTAAATAGTTGTTTATCACAAATACGATGGGTCACAACTTTATCGCAAAAATAATCCCATGAATATAGATTTGGTGAACTTAAATCATTCCTTTATGTGACTTTTATTACTTTTCATGACCTGATCTCTAACGTTAGCAAACGGTCAGACATTAAATTAAAACAAAACAATGACTTTGCGAATACAAATCTTTTTTTGTGGGATTAATATTTGTGCTGCTTGTGCTAAACCTGCCTGTACTGCTGTGCTGTTTGTTTTTAGCTGCACTTTTGACACTTATATTTAATGACGCTAATTAATACACTCCAAAAAACAGTTTTTGTAGATACACCAAATATATTCCACGTGTTTAGGTGCATAGTTGTTTTTTTTGTAGTTCTTTGAGATATGAGGTTATTCCAGGATCAAGGACAATGTGTTTGTTGAAAAACCTTTTGTAACGTAAGCAGACACTGGAAACTGTGCTGATTGGTGCACTGACCTCAAGCCATAAGCGGTTGTTCAGTGTTAACACGTAAAGCACCTTTTTTTGCAGTGTAATTACATTGCAGTTGATTTTTTTAGCATGAGCTGAGCCCCATCATCCCTGGAAACATGGCTTTATTTTTACATTTGTGATCAGTACAAATGTGAGCCCACTAATGAATTTAATCACAAGCTATAATGTTCTTCAATCATGACCATTGTCAGTCAGACCTTTAACCCTTAGAACTATTTTTAAACATACAGTATATACAGGGAATGTGCAATATAAAGTGTCTGATATCCCTTTTTTCACCACAACCTAGGCAATCTGATCATTTCCACCAACTATATAAAAACACCTGAGCAAAAAGTACTTTAAATGTTTAAAATCGGATTGAATTTGTGAAAGATGGAAATACGTCACAGTTCAAAGTTCAATTGGCTTGTTTTTATGAACCAAAAGAAAAGAAAAACGGTCTATTTTGTGACTTCTGCACAATGATTGCTACCTTATATCACTACTAAAATACAATATAAAATGAATCATAACTTACCCATTAGTGGACAAAAACAACCTAAACCTATAAACACAAACACACAGCCCCAGGATGTCCATATAAGGAGTTGTGTATTATTCCACTGAATACTGAGGGTTAAAGAGTGAGTCGTGGCTCAGTCACATTTTGAACTCTTTTACCATATTTATAACTTGTACTTTCTTTTTAGACTCGTAGTACAATATGAATAACGAGAATGACAGAGAATAAAATGATAGAAGATCGCATCACAGAAACTTTTTGTTTCAGAACAAAATGCGTTCACTCCAAGTTCATTATTCAATCTGCAAGATTAAAAATAGTAGTGTACACACTCGAAGACTGTGAGTCACCAGAACAACGATGTGCGGTGGATAAGATGGGACGAAAGTTCAGATATGGGAAGTAAAGCAAACTCACTACGCGCTGTATGTTAGTTATGATCTTGAAGTTGTTTAAACTTTAAATGAAAGCCCTTGAATCTGAAGTGTATAAAAAAAATACCCGTTTATGTAGAGGAGTTGGCATTTAAACTCCTTTAAGGAAGTAGAGAACTGTGTGTTACTTATACAACAGTGTCTTTTCGAACCTAGTTATCATATCATGTCATACCTTGTTGTGGAAGGGGAAATATGAGCTGGTACCTTCTAGTGCATTTTATTTATTTATTTTTTTGTCACCACTTAATTCTACACTTTTTACTCAAAATAAATTCTGCACTTGTAGACACAGTTGCTGAATATCTTCTCGTCTGCGACGGGTGTCTGGGAAAAAAAAAAAAAAAAAAAGCCCTGCAGGCAGAACAAGGGACAGTGTCCCAAGAATAAAAATGCAAGATGCAGCACAGGCAGCTGAAATTAAACCCAGAATCACACTCTCGCATGCATGGCCACTTCTGGCTGCTAAGTGCCAAATGAATTGTGATCCATTCCTGCTTGGAATGATTCGGAAACCATTAGAAACAAGTGTTGAAACTCGAAATGGAATTATTTGTCTTGTATTGCACAGCCAGTTAGGAGCCAATCAATAGTCAATGTGCTTAATCTAAGCCGTTTCAAGACTCATTGTTCAGAGGAGGACGGCAGAGAGATGGCACAGCCCAGGATTGGAACATCCGCACTTGTGTTCATCTTAATGGAAACAGTGACCGTTAGAAAGTAGGATCGCAACGGTGTGAGCAAATTCCTCTCAGATCTGCGTGTGTCAGATTAATTTGGTCACGTGTAATAGCTTTAAACATAATTAAATCACTAAATTTCCTTCATCACGTCAAATCTTTGTTGTTTAATTCCTGGAGTTATGTTTCATCCACACCAAAGTCGCTCGAGTCCAGTTTTTGACATCAGATATGATGATAAAGCTTTCTGTCCTCACTCAGCACAATAGTGAAGCAAATTAAGCGCTTTGATTTTACAAAAAAACTTTTGAAATAAGAGAACACACACAAAAATCCATCCATCTGTTTCCTCAGTCAGTCAGTGTTTCTCTACACTGACATGAAAAGTGCTGGTGTATTTAAAAAGTTTTCTCTCAAATCTGCAGATGAGAAGTTTAGAAACAAGGATTGAAATTCCTCTTTGTTAGGACGGTTATAATGGACTGACTGCTGTGGCCACACGGAACGTCACGGACATCGGAAGAGGACACTTTTTATTTGACACTATGTCCTTGATTGACCACGGCCTGTGCCATTCGGCTCTCAACATCAGTCTAAAACATTAGCGTTTCATCTGAACTTGACTGAAAAAATAAAATAACAGCACCAATGTGAGGGTAACACAACATCTTCATCATGTCAAAGAAATGGAAATATGTAAACCACTTACCACCTTACATTGTGAAACGCAGGACACACTGTATAAATCAGCCAGCACCTCCCCGTCACCTGAGGGAAATGAAATAGTTCCGTGTGACAAAAGTCATGAATTATACATTCAAACACTAAAAGTGTAATGATTGGACATCATTGTAAACAGTCATGGAAGGATATTTGAATCTCCCGTTGCTGCGTTTGGTGACCGGATTAGCTTCAGTGTCTCCCTGGATTGAGCAGTGTGAATGCTAAACTTTAGTTTATAAACAATAAAAACATAAAGA
Organism: Solea solea; assembly: GCF_958295425.1. Classification (NCBI taxonomy): domain Eukaryota; kingdom Metazoa; phylum Chordata; class Actinopteri; order Pleuronectiformes; family Soleidae; genus Solea; species Solea solea. The sequence goes on along the minus strand of NC_081134.1, from coordinate 42,363,609 downwards.
GAAAATCAGTAAACGTGTCTCTGCCGAGCTGGAGCTGGAGCGCGGTGGCATGCGGGATCTAATCATGGAAGCTCATTCATCCTGCTGTGCTAATGACACCAGGAATAAGCCAATAGGATTCAATTCCCACAGTTGGTTACAGTAACCGATATTTCTGTCAGCATATCCTCCCAGAGACGTGGACTTCATTTCTCTGGGGCTCAGCAGGACGGACCATTTGTCACCATTATCACTGGCAACGGGAACTGACCTCTGCGCTTACTGAAAAACACCTAAAATAGCTCTGTCCATCTGCACGCCTCAACGGCAATAAAACAGAGGACTTATTTAAATGAGGAGCTGTATATTTATCTGCTGAGAGCTGAGCTGAGCTGAGCTGAGAGAGCCGCTGCCCATCACAAACACATCCCGCCTGAACACGCCCAGGTGTGACTTCACGGACAGACACACACTCACTGTACAACGTGGACAGATCTCGGGGCGGCGCATGTTAAGAAAGTAAATTCCAAATCACTCTCAGGACCGCGCAAATCTGACCGCGATGGCCCCAATTCACAATCAGCCCGAGGCAGACAGCTCTCAGCTTGTGACAGAGGTATAAATCCACCAAACCGCTCCCCCGGCCGCCCCCCCCTCACGTAATCCCTTTTCAATCATGCACTTTTTTGGATTATGCTCCAATGTAATTCTTCTCAGGTATTGTTTTATAACTTAATATGATATTTCAATTTAGGGCGCGATGTGTTATGGGTTGGAGACACTGTGCAGGATTGGATAAGCAGGCGACAGATTGGAGTGGAGGTTAGTGCCGTGCCTGAGAGAAGCGTAATAACCGTTGGACACAAAGTCCAAATACAGCAGATGCACAGAGGTGGTGAGACTGACCTGATTCCGTCCAGCAGAGGCGTCCCACGATGCAATGGGAAATCTGCACTTTCAAGAATGTTGTGTAGATGGACACTTGATGAAAGAAGTGTGAATCCATCGTCTTGATTTACGGGCAAATAAAATGCCCACAAAGTTTTCAATGAAAAACAATCACTTTTATTTTTTTATTTTTCTTCACCTCGCCAAGAAAATGTTACAGAAAATTTTACCTGCATCTTTAGCACATGAAAAACATTAGACCAGCTGATGTTCATCCCTCACATCATATATGAAATGCTTTGACATTCAACAATACTCTTCATTGTGAGATCTTTACTTTTCAGTATTGGACACCTTTGTAGATTCAACAGACACAGTATCACAATGTAATATAGCCTTTAGTTGACATTACACTGAGAAAGCAATATTAAAAGAACCAGAGTCGGTTAAATCCACAAACGTGCTGCACAATAACTGCCCACATTGTCTTCTATGACCAGCAATATCCAACGGACACACATCTGCTTATATCTGCATCGCGGTTATTATAGTGATAACCAAAACGAACCAAATAACGAAAACTAAAACTGAAAAAATTTGATTAGTTTTCGTTCCTTTTCGTTCGCTGGCAATTTTGAAAGGTTGTTTTTAAGATTTCATTCATAATACAATGTTTTTTAATTTGTTTTTGTTTTCATATGTTAAACATATCATTTGTTATGTGGTTAATTGGGTTGAGTTGGTTTATGTAAGTGAATCCAACCTCTCGTCTTTTATTGGGTTTCTTTATTTATTTATTTTGCACACTAACTGCATCCAACCTTCAGTCTACGTTGCTGTTATATTTGATTCAGGGATGGTTGTTCACTTGTCCTAATAAACTTTTAAAATCACATCTTTCACATGTTACAAAAAACCCAGACTAACACTAAAACTGAAAAAAAACAACTAAGCAATTACAAAAAAATTTAATTAAAGCTAAATAAAAACTAATGAAAAATCCCAAACTATATGATCTGCACCACTTATAATGCTTCATAAATAAGGATTCAAAAGCCTACGTGCAAAAGTATTACATTAACTGTCTAATTACACTATTTCCTCGTCAGTTTACTACAGCTGTAGACTAAAGTCTATTCATATGGTTTGTTTGTGTCAGTTTGAGCTCGTCCAGGATGATGCAGATCAAACAACTGAACCGTGACCCGCTTGAAAGAGTGTGAGTATTAACAGCTACAGCCTCAGTGTTCTCATTTACATCCACCACTGAGGAGGAGGGAGAACCGGGAATAGAGCCGATGATAGACAAACATGAGTAGGACGGACTCCATCCTCTGTGTCTGGCAGGTCCCCAGTCTTCCCCCTCTGCAAGTAAACTCGTACATTTAGCATAGCATTGTCCCCTCAATGCGTCACAAAGCCGCCAACTCTCGGGTAGGAGGACGTGGACACCTGCAGCTCAGGAGCCTCCTGCGCGTGGCCCGAGAACAGTGGCGAGTTTGTGGTTTTGTGGTGTTTCCTCACTTAAAGCTGAATGCTATATCTTAGCTACAGAGGAGGAGGAGGAGGAGGAGGAGGAGGAACACTGTTTAACGACATAACTCCCTCTGACACTGTTCTGACTGTCAGTGCTTCTCTCCCCCCCCCGGTTCTCTCAGCTAGCTCCTCACTATTGAATGAGGATGAGATCACCAAGGCTGTAGCCACTCCACCGTGCCCACCCACCTGCCATGTGCCCGCCCACACCAGTGCAGCAGAGCAGATGGACATGAACCTGCTTGTATTTTTATCAGCCTACACGTCTGACCAATCGCTGAGCAACATTTCTGATCACATGACTTGTGTTTACAATCCATAGCGCATTTCAGATTTGCTTTTGTGAACATGAACCAAACATTGAACCATACTCTAGCAGATAATAAGCGAATTATGTCGTAATAATGTGTAGATACAGGTCAGGAGCTTTGGTTAATGTTCGTGTCAAACGACAGTAGTCGGTGGAGAATGGCCAGTCTGGTTGGAACTGACAGAAAAGCTAGAATAACACAGAAAACCACTCCTTGCCAATTTGTGGAGAAAGGACTAGGAATCTGAGGCTGCCGTGGACACAGACTCACCATTACTGGGCAGATGAAGACTGAAAAACAGTGCCTGGTCTGATTAATGTAGATTTCTACTGAGGCTACAGAAGGCAAGACGAGCCCTATGGAGCCAACCTTACTTATGTCAGCAGGCCACTGCTGGTGGTGGCGTGGTGGTGTCATGACATGGGCCCAGTCAGTCATAGTTTTGATGTCATATTTATCCTTTCATGGCCTCAGTATACCGTCATCTAATACTTCTAGTACAGGCATGTCCAACATTCGGCCGGCGGGCCAATCACGGCCCTCGTGAGATTTTGTCCGGCACGCAGCATCGGTTTTATAATGTGTTATTTATGGCCAGAGAGGGACTTTGTCACAGATGGATACATGCCCTCATCTCATAGTATGTTATTTCTAGACTCTAGATGTGAAATAAAGGCATTTGTGTTACTCCTACGTGGAAGATTTGGTTACATTTCCATTTAAAAATGAGAAGTATGACAATGAAAATTTAATTTTTATGAAACAGTGCATTCATATGTAAATGTTACTGTTAAAAAAAAGTCTGAAGTGACCACTACCCCCCCAGAAATCTTCACATTATCAAATCCGTCTCTCATTAAAAAAAGGTTTGGACACTTCTGTTCTAGTATAATGGACGGGTCTCATGAACCTCAGTGTTTTCCCTGATCTGAATCCAGTGGTCGAATAACAGATTGACAGCCTCAAAGTGCAGCGGATAAATCTGCAGAATGTATGAGACGATATCACAAACCTCAAATGTTCCAGTGTCTGGAGAAATTGACCAAATTGAGGAAGTACCCATAGTGTTTGTACGGCGTTCCTGAAAGACGTCTTCATGAATAACAAGCCCTCACCTCCACATGAACACAACATTACCCTCCATTGAACAGGCATAAAAATCCAATACCTCTGTGCCTGGCGTCACTAGACATTGATGTGCGGAATTCAATTTTCTCCAAACCATCATAAGATATGACACAGAGGGAAAATAAGGAAACTTAACAGCACACAAGGGTGGAGGAGAGATATCGGAACATGAGGCCACGTGATTATTGGTCTCCCAAGTAAAGAGCCATGTATTGAACCCGGTGATGGATTTGAGGGCACATGGTGTCGCCTGTACTTTGTGTGTGTGTGTGTGTGTGTTTCTGTTTGTGTAAAACCGACACATCCTTCTTTCATTCTCCTCACTGACCTCTTACATACATTAATATACACAGGCCATTGCTCGGTGTTGAAGCACTTTCAAGTCTTTTATTGGTGCCTGCTTTTTTTTTTTTCCATTTACGGCCGCCGTGTATTCGTCCGCACTCCGCCTGAGCTTAGTGTTTTTCTTTTTTTTTATGCCTTGCAGGAAAGACAGTATAGCAATGAGCTTCAGAGAATGTATTGTGAGAGAACACATTATATGGTGTCAATGCAGTGGGTCAATAAGTGGGAATCAAATGTTGTCTTTGGCAGATTTCATACGTTCACGTCTCTCTTTTTCTTTTTTCTGTCTTTTTTTTTGCTGCTGAGAGATTCAAAAAAAAAAGAAGAAGATCATGTCATGGAAGTTGCCCTTGGGCTCAGAGAAGAGAGAAAGCGGAGAGGCAGCTGCTTGAAGAGCCGTGTCCTCGGCCTCACATCCCCAACAAAAATCAACGTCTGCTCCCTCCAGTGAAGCAAAAAGCACCGTGTTGTCGTACTCTTCATCCGTGGCTCTTGGCTGATTGCACTGACTTGATAATGATTGAACTAAATTTGCCTTTTGTTGATGGATTTTTGGCTCTGGCTGCTTCACTCTTAGCATTGATTGTAAAAAAAAAAAAAAAGTAATATCAACAGCTGGAATACACACTCACGGCCACTTCATTAGATACACTTGTTCAGCTGCTTGTTAATCCAAATGTTAATGTATGGCTACATTATCAGAGTGAAGTGGCTTTTATCTTGTTTTTTTATCCCCCCCCATTGATTGTTCAGATCTGTGACCCCCGTGACATTATTTCAGAATCCATGTGGATGAGAGTGTGATCCTCTGGAGCTAAATCTCACCCACAAATTTGCTGCGAGATCAATAACGGCACATCTTATCTTATTGCCCACTTCAATATCGAGTGGTCTCACACGATGACGCGTGCCGAAGCGTGTTTGTGTGTCTTTGAGAGGACGGTCACATTTGCGAGGCATCTGTAGTGAGGAATATGAACACTGTCAAATCTGATGGGTCATGAATCAGATTGGAACAATGGAGCTGGTTATCTAGAACGGCCCTTCGGAATGGAGAAGACAGGTGATTGAAGTGACTGGAGTGGCGTGGTGTTTCAGAAACTGCTGATTGACTGAGATTTGTATGCACGACGATCTCAGGTTTACAGAGAATTGTGAAAAATATCTAGTGTGTAAATGCCTTGTTGATGCCGGAGGTCAAAAGAGAAAAGTAGGGATGCACCGTTACTGATACTAATATCGGGTATCGGTTCCGATGCTGTCCTCATGTACTCGCATTTGTCTTCACAAAACTACTTTACATATCTCAATATGCGGATATGTCACAATGTCAGGAGTTTAGAAACAAAAGCAGAACAGACAAGTCATTTGATAAAACATCTAAAGAACCAAACAATTTGCTGCTAAATTGTTAAGTAGTATTAAAAATCTATTTACGTTTGCTCGCCTAAAAAGTTATTTTTTTAGCATAACTCGATGTAAATATCTTGTCTTATATTCAGCTTGTGATGTCAGAGCCACATGTTTTAAGTGACCACGGAAAGAAAAAGAATTGGCGTCACTCTTCCAATACTTTTGGAGGGTTCTGTAAATGTTTAAACAGTAACAGTAAATGTTTTGTTCACAGTCAAAGTGAGGCGCACAAAGTTTGTTTTCAAAGTCATTTTTGCTGTAACGGCGTTATTAAACACTCAGTGTCAGCAAGTATCAAATGTAAGTAGTTGTACTCGGTCAGTAAAAAGCGGAGCATCCCTGATAGAAAGGGAAATACTCCTTACAACCAAGGTATGTTGAACAGCATCTTTGAAAACACAATTCTACAACCCTGAAGCAGCAGAATGCCTCACTGGTCACTTTATTAGGAACACATAATAACTTAGAAAATGGCCAATGAGTGTAGAGTACAGTAGAAGCAATACGTTTTGATCACTTTAATTCTGTTATGGAATATAACCAAGACCAGAATTAAGTAATTGTAAAAACTCTTTATGTGGCGTTTTCTTCAGTAATGACGTCATGGTTCGGTGCGTGGCAGCCCTTACAGTAACACCACGCCATCTCATTTGGAAATGATGTACCATCAGTTTTTGTTTTTTTTCCTTTCTTCTGATTTCCACGCTGTTATGTAACAGTATCTTACTTTATATCACAAAGCTGTGGAACAGTTTCCCCCACTAATGGTTGCCAGCAATGTCACCTGTGATGTTGTTCATTAGATGTGTGTGGGATCCAAGTGATGTTGTGTCAATGAAATGTGCGAAAATAATAATTATATATATATATATATATATACATACATATATATATATATATATGTATATACATATGTGTGTTGTTGGAGCAGGTGTATGTGTATGTGCTCGTGTGTTACTGTCAGCTGCAGCTCACAGGCTCCAGCTGAGGAGTAAAGTTGAGGTGAAAGTCAGTTGTCAGAAGCTCAGCGCCTCAGTGTGTCTGCGAGCAGCCAGTCTGCTCACTGACTCGCCTCAGAGCCGATTATTAACCACACACTTTGGATCTTTATTGTTATTATTAGTGCTATTATTAGTATTTTCATTTGATCCGTTCATTAAGAAAACGCTGCGTTCATCTTGGGTTGGATTTTCTCCTGTCCGAGTCTGACGCCGAACGAGGAGCTTCTTCTTTCCCAGGGAGCGGCGAAGGCAGGCGGGTCGCTTTTCCGGCGAGACTCTCGCTCTTTATAAGATGTCCCGTTTTAAAGCGGATTTATTTGGCTGCTACGGGCGACATGACCATCGCTGCTCGACGGTATGAAGCACTGGAGACAAAGGTGAGAGGCTCGGGCAGCGTGTCCCCTGGCTGCTGCTGGGGCGCGTAAACTTTTGAAGCTTTGCTGCGACGCGCGCCGAGTGGGTGGTCAATGTGTGTGTCTGTGTGCGCGTCGTAATAAGAGAACGTGTATAAGAGGACTATTCTGTGAACAGGCAGGCACGATACCTTTTAATTATTTAGGAGCGCATCATTTTATTCTTTATTTCAGCAGCCCACGCCACGTTCCCCGTGTCTCCACACGCTGTAAATGAAGAAAAGGGTTCACACTTTCTTTGACAGAGATGCATTTTATTCTATTTTACGCACAGCTCACCTGGCACTGGAGCAAATGAAGGGCACGTGGACGCGCATCACATTCATTCTCAGATAATATTAACTCAATATTTTATCTGTCGTTTGTTAAAAAAAGAGCAAATTTATTGTTAAACATTTGTTTTCTCAGCTTGGTTTAAAAAAAAAAAAAGACTGACGCGCATTATCTGTCACCTGTCTCTCTGTCACCTGTCTCTCATCAGCACAGGTCAGGGTGATGCGCGGGGGAGGTTGTGGCTTCTGTGGGCCTGTAAATGCTGCTGCATCACACACACATTCAGCTTTTATAAAGAGAGAGTCTCGACAACCTGCTGCGAGGTTGACCTATGCGCCATGACCTTACCTCTCCACGTCCTCCTCTCATCCATTCCCTCGTTCACTGTTCGAGAGAATCAGTTAAAGGTGTGAGGTGTTGCTGTGGCCTCCATTCCCCTCATAAACACCCGCGTGCCTGTAACCCCCCTTTATTGGGAATGTCATGGTATTGTCGAGAAAAAAAAAGACATTTTAAAACCTTCTCCCTGAGGATAACACGTTAAAATATTATTTTATTTTCAATTAAATGACATTTCAGCCTTACAGCAGCTTTACAAAAACACAAACAAAACAACTGAATTAACACTTTTCTTCACAGTTTTTTTGGGTTGATTGTGCACTAATAATCACAAAGAGTCAGATATGTATTGTCTTCCTCACACCAGCATTTCTAGATTATTTAAAGCCACGCGTGTAAACTCCACCAGAAGCGGTTCAAACTCCAGGCGATTCTCATCTCCCCCGAGTTTTTAACTGGTCCCAAAAGAGGATGGCGCGCGTAGACGTGGATGTGTGTGGGTATAATGGGAGGGGGTGTGGTGAGCTGGAGACGGGCTTGGATGAGAGGAATGGTGGGGGGAGATACCATAGTAGGAAGGTGTGTGTGTGCGTGTGTGTGTAGTGGGGGGACAAGCTGAGTGTGCGTCTCATCTAACAGAGCTTAGGAGCGGATTTTCTTCCCCCGTCATCTTCGTCTGGGCGGTCGGTGGTGCGCCGTGCCGTGATACGCACGGCCAGCAGAAGACGCGCTGATGCGAGCGGACATTCTCATCAGCTGAGTCTAATTGCTGTGATTCCTCTTCCAACTGTGTGATTGGCTGGGTGTGGGATCAATTCATAGGACTGGTGATAGTTGAGTGAGGAGGAGACCCCGCGCGCGCAGGAGATATTTGGGAAGGCAGGAATATTAAGACAGGGCGGAAAAAAACGCACGGCGGCAGGTCAAAGTTTGTTTTGCAGTAGTGGAGATATTCTTTGCTGCGGACATCACTCTGCCTCAGATTGACGCCGTGACGGAATGACACTTTGAGAGAGGATGATGGACACTTTGGCACCAGAGCTCAGAAATCCTCCCGTTTCCACGCGGCGCGGTGCTGACTGAAGCCCCCAGGACGGTGATCAGTCACTTATTTTCAAGTGGCAGCTGGGATTTCCTCATCCTTGATCGTTTTCTCCCCCTCGGTCGCCGAAACGAGAGTGAGAGAAATGGTGCGCACAGCGATTCCTCTGAGACTGACGTGCGCACTCATCACATTGCCGTTAAGGAGCGCGTCTTAAAGCGGAGAGCCTCTCTCTTCGTTCATGTTCACTCTGAACTTGTTGAACGGCGTCAGGGAGCAGAGGGAGCGGGATAATACTTCAAGAGATGTAAGTTTCACCTTTTCATTGCTGAGTTTACTTTGAGTGCGTTGAAGCAGAAAATCGTCTCCATGCGTAAAGGTGTCGCGTTATCAGCGGTGGGAAATGTACTTGCTTTATATCACAAGTCGTGTGTCTTACGTAATAAATAGAAACAACTTTCAAACCTCTGTGAAGTACAAAGAAGGACTTAAATTAAAATGTACACACGAGGCCACAATTAATGCGTCCATAACTTAACACAATTTCCTCGGGTCATTTTTTTGCAGGCGCCCCCTCGTGGAATATTTACCTAATCGTTTCCAATCTATCACGTTTAATCATATTTGTGTCACGCTGCAGCCAATTGGCCTACTTTTAATACGCCATTACACTGTATGAGCAGGTCATTACAGATTATCAGTTGTTGTGGAACATTATCTCATTTTATTCTTACCTTTTTATGCTTTATAACACAATATAATATAATAATATTTATGCAGTACTCTGTATGCTTTTGACTCATATTATTTATAAGCTATATTCACTATATTCGAGTTCAGGTCAGCCTTGTTTTTCCGTAGTGTGACTAATCAGTTATTTCAGAGTTGTGCTCATTAATCACGGTTGACCCCGGGTTCAGGATGAAGGCACATGATGAATGGATGAATGAAGTGTGCATTTAAAGTATGGAAATTACAACATGAGCTGTTCCTCTAACTTCAGATGAGTTACTGATCACGTGACGCTAAACATTACAGTTTACAGTCACAATCAACAGTCGTTTCTGTCTGTTTTTCCTACTGTTTAAATGTGTGCTCCTCATATAAAAAGATGACAGCCACAGTGACTCATTCCTTTCTGTGAGTGAAGCAGCTGTTGCTTTAAACACGTGACTGTTCCCACCTTTTCACAGTATTTCCTCGCGGGGCGAGCACATTCCTCCGAGCTAAAGTGGACATTTTAAGTCTCCACACATGTCACTGTGTTTGCAGAATAATGTGTTAGCAGCCTTTTAGGAAAAGTGTTTTTAATAATGCATAAGGTGTTCCTGTGTCACAAAGAGAGCATGCTTGGTGTCGAGGAGAGGCAGAGGCAGGAGGGGAGGTTGAGGAGATGTTGTCTCGCTCTCATTGGGTGTCCTCTGTGTCGCTGTGTGTGTGTGGAGCCGGAGTAACTGACGCCCGAGGGTGTTCAGCTCGACTTGGGGCAGCGTCACCCTGTCAGAAAGGGCTGCATCGTGCTTACACGGTGCGCGTGTGGCAGCTTGAGCTGCACAGGGCGAGGGTGGGGGGTGGTGGAGTGGATGGAGTAAGCCAGAGGGAATGATAGACGACTGTGGCAGAGGCAGCTGGTGGAGGCAGGTTGAACACGTCTCAGGCGCTCAGGGACTCGCTTGTCTTCAGAGGCCTGACCCGAGTGGATGTGAGGAGACGCTGCAGACATACAGAGGGCAAGCATGACTTTTTGAAAGCGCCACCAATTCCGAGGTTTTCTTTATTCAACTTTCAGGATAGAAAAGTCCCTCGACCATGAGAAACAGACAATCTAAAGTAATGAAATTGTTTCCCGGTGAGGAACGTGGTTGAATTTCTATCGCATGTATCACATCACAGGTGGAAAACAAGCCCTGTGTTGGGTCTGTCTGTGGAGCCACAGCTTTGATTCCCTCTGAATTTGCCCACCCATCTCCAACACAGTCAGTTAACCAGCTGTCAGCACTCCACACATTCACTACCTGTCATCATTATTAAAAGATCATAAGCCTGCCCATTCAAGGCGGCGACATTTTAAGGAGTGGGAAAGAGCTCTAAGTGATGGGTTGACTCGGAGGCAAGCCCCAGGGATGCATTATAGTTATGCTCGCTGCTCGACAGGAAGGCTGGCTGTCATGTTTGCATGACCATGCTCCAATCTCCATATGTTTATTCATGAGGACAGTGGCTCTATCAGCAGGTTGTTAACAGAGAGGATTAGAGATTCTGGAAAGGCAGGCAGAGATATTGGGGGGACTGGAGCACAGAGAGCAGGCAGTTTTTATTTTTTATTTTATTTCATCCTTTTTTATGTAAAGCCTGGTCAGATTCTATCTTCATCCGTCTTTCATCTGCTTGTGACTGTCTGCACTCCCGTTTTTCCCCCTGCCTTTCTCTCTCCTGCACTCCTGTTACACTTCGTAAGGCACTGGTGGGGAATATGAAACAGGTAGAGTCAGAAAAGATGAAAGTACGTATAGACAGGACAGAGGCAGGGTCAGAGCCTGCCCGCGAAGGTGCATAAGATGCATGAAATTAAAAATGAAAGAAAGAAAAATAGCCCAAATATCAGTGGTAACCGTGTAATTATGTCACCTTACTCTGAGCTGAGCACATGCTTTAGAGCTAAAGTGGACTTTTTTTTTCTCCTTTTAATTTTAGGACACTTTTATTTGTTGAATTTCTATTCAGCCAGGCAGTCAGGTGTGAAAGAACTCCCCCCCGTGGGCCACTATATATAATTCCTGAGAGATTATGACCTGATAGTTCTGAAAAGTGTGTCCCGGGTGAGGAAAACTGGGCCTTTTTGATTAAGGAACGGCTAAAAACTCATTTTCTGGGGGCGGTGGGAAATGTTGGCGGCCCAGCCGACAGTGAGGAGGGAAAGTGCTGATCCTAAACAAACCACTGGTCAACAAAAAAAATACAGCAATCAATATGAGCAAAAATTGAAAGGAGGAAAGGTGCGAGAAGAAGTGTTTGCTGACGGAGGAAGGAAAACACTTTTAAATGATGATATTTTCAGCTGTAGTCGGAGTCGGAAAGAGGCGCTGCAAAAAAAGGCGAAAGAGCAGCGTGTAAGACGAAGGCCGTGTTTATTTGTTCATTGGAAGACATGCATGATTCACAAGTGACTCCTCGAACAGTAAAGAGCTGATGCGGGGGACACACATGTAACGTTTCCCCCCATGGTTTGGAGAAACACTCAGTCACGCTCGAGTGGCCCTGGGGATGAAATCAAAGTGGACACTGGGGGCTGTTTCTCAGGCTCAGGCCGATGCAGAGGACCGCAAGAGGTTGGGGCGTAATGGGCGGCTGTTTTGGTTGGTGGCGCTGGTCGTGGTATAGTGGTTGTAGGCGTGTGAGCGCGTGTGACCTAACTAAGGAAAACAAACCCTCACAGGCCGTGTGAAAGATTCATGCGATTGAATATAAAATGGAGGCTGCAGGTTGCAGCCTCAGCGGGTTTGTGCAGTCCCTCCGTCGTGTCAGGCCTTCTGTGAGAGTACAAACTGTTATTAAATAACAATAATATAATGACAGTTTGTATTAGTCCTGAAATAGTCACTTTTATTTTGTATTCAAGTTTTTAAAGTGACTTTCACTGTGCAGAATGACACATGTGCTCACCCTGAATCTGCTTGACATGGTCCAATATACAGATTATGTAATTAAATAACAGACAAATAAAGCAACTATCAGGGATGTCGCCTTTGTTACTTACGGCCCTAAACTTTGGAGTACACTGCCCTTACATATCAGGGAAGCCAGTTTACTAGATATTTTCAAAATAATACTCAAAACTTATCTTTTTACTTCAACTAGCTCCTTTTTATTCCTCCCTGTGTTGTGTTTTATTTGTATTTTTCAGTTTATTTTAAAGTTAAAACAGGGATTTAACCTCTTGACTCCACCATTTCCTATTTTATTCCATCCTGCATTTTATTTGCTTTTAAAATGTTATTTTCCTTTTTATTGTGAAGCACTTTGAGCTGCAATCCTTGTTTGAAAGCTGCTATACAAATACAGTTTATTTTTATAACTAAATAAAGGCTGAACAACTTGTTGAAATTGTGTAAAAATTGCATTTTCTTCAGTCTGATCCTGCAATTATGAATTGATGTCACTGCATAATTATTTAGAATCTCAGTTCACTGTGTAAGAGATTTAAAAAGTGTTCACATCACCAACAAAACACGAGCTACTGTGTATTCCATTACAAGGACAATAACAAATAACAATTTTACATTTGTGTAGATAGAACCGTCAAAAAGAGAATAATTAAGATGCAGCCTTTGCAATTTGCCAAATGCAATGTTTCAAATTATTAATAATTAATTGTTCAGCCCTAAAGGAACTGGTAACAACGGATCATAAAGTATTTGTGTATGTATGTTACGTTGACATACGTTGATCTTTATTGTTTCTACTGGTTTTACATGCACACCAGTGAATAACATAACAATCCTCTCCATGCGTGAGCAGCGTCAAATATTTATAGTTTAAAACCAACTTAAGTCGTTTGTGCGTCAGTGTTTGACTCTTCAACTTGATTTTTGACATCTAACATTTCATGTTTTGTTGAAGTTGTGCTTGTCAGTTTAGACAAATATAGACCTTGACAGTTGTAATCTAAACTGTGAGCATGAAGACGTAGAAAGGCAAATGTGTTTTTCTTAAGTTTATCATGAAAACATGCTCTCACCTTCTTTGACCTCCCACTGTTACCGTAAGTGTTTATAGCCACGCGCCTACAGTGCAGTGTATATTCCTGTACATAGCAGAATTTCAGACTTCCTGTGAGCACACCTCCTCTGATGTCCTCAAACCTGATCGATGGTTGGAGGAAGCAAAAAAAAACCACAACCTTTTTTGTCACTTAAAATGCACACCTACACTTCTCCCATCTGCCTCTCTCTCCCTCACCTCGACTCCACGGGGCAACAGAGGGTTATAAGCAGGGAGTAATGAGAGGAAGGGGCCACTGTGTCCAGGATGGTGAAGTGATAATGACCCCTGCTTTTGTGATCTCTTTTGCTTGTTATGGAAGCCTCGCCAGAGCGTGTTGTCTCATTACCCGGGACTCAAGCCTCTCTTTATCCAGAGGTTGCATGTCAAGCACGCACACACACACACACACACACACACAGAGTCACTCTTTGGCCATCCTTTACACGCCTCCTTAACACGGTAATATTATGTCTCTTAATGGGAACAGGAAGCTCAGAGCCAAGAGTTCCTCTGGATAATTGGCTGCTTCTTCACCTGCTGACATCTCCCCCATTGACATTCTTACATTTTACATCGGAGGTTCTTCATTTCTCCTTCCTCCGCCCTCTGACTTGCACCACTTGCTCTTTTTGTACTGATTTTGCAGAGTTGTTCTCGATCATCTCCGGCTAAATTAAATCCCATTTTCCAATCGCTTTTGAGGATTAAACTTGTTTTGAATGATAGGGTGGATTTTTTTTCTTTCTTTTGAACTTTCATGAATTGTATTAAATTCTGGATATTTGTGACAGCATTTGTCGCACATTTCCATTTTCATTTACTTTTAACCCTTACAACTCAGAGCATTTTGGCTGCATTTTTCCATGTTAAAACGTACAGTATATACAGAGGCTATAAGAATGTGCAATATAAAGTGTCTTGTATTCAGCACATCCTTTAGACAAGCGGATGAAAACTATACTATATAAACACACCTGAGCACAAAAAGTACTCAAAATGTTTAAAATCGGATTGAATTTATGAAATTTGGAAATATGTTATGGCATAAAGTTCACTTGGCTCATCTTTATGAACAAAATGAAAATAAAAACGGTCCATTTTGTGACTTCTGCACAATTATTGCTACTTTATATCACTACTAAATATGTCATATAAAATGAATCATAACTTTGACTCAACAACACATCAGACTGGACAAAAAAACAAATTTTTTAAAGCCTGGATATGTGACCTATAAACACACACCCCTAGTATTCCCATATAAGGAGTTGTGTATTATGCCCACGGCAATATACTATGGGTGCACCTGCGGCACAGATCCGAGAATTCTTAAAGAAGTTTACCCCTGATCTTGGTTATTTCTGCGAATAATGATTTTTAGATTCAATGAACGACACAGGTTCAAATATGTGATACAGATCCAAACATCCAGTTTATGACACACTCAGTTTATATGTTGAATAAGCTAAATCATGTATATAAATGTGTGAAATAGGGCAACATATCGTCTCACACTGTCATCAGGCCTCAGACAGACAATCCAATAAATACCGTTCCCTACTATGTCACCTCATCACGTGCGCATGTATGTGCTATAAGAATATCACCCCCCCCCGACTGCCGCTGTTCTCACAGTGTGTCTATGACTGTTAATCTCCATCAGTCGCCTGCAGTGTAAAATCATCATACCTGCGTGAGAATCCTCTATGCACGGGTTCAGCTAACTTGCATCCAGCTGTGTTTCTGGTCACAGAGAAATTACAGTGATGGGCGACGCTAATGATTGCATCGCACATCAAACACCACGTGAAACGCAATGCACAGAAAAAAAAGAATATTTAAATTAAAATCCCCATGGCATTAATTCAAAAATTGTAGTGTTATATGTTGCGTACGAGTCCATATACAACTGTTTTTCCATTATTTTTTTTTAAATATTTCACAGGTTGCTATGCCATTAAACACACTGTGAGATTGTTGATGATGTCCTGGGGGGGGGGGAGCATAATAATTTCCATCTAATCAGGTGCTGTATGATTCCTTCGATGTCCTGCCCCAGACCAAACCCGGCGTACAGCTAGTGTGTCGGTGCCGACCCACCCAAAAATATCTTCATCATCATCGTCTTCCTCGGAGACATCACTCTCAGCTTCCTCCTCAGTAAACACGGCAGCTATAGAAGACAGTGTTGGACCGGGTTCCGTGTTTTGCTATGTTGTGTCGTAGCCGTAAAACCCACTATTCCCAACTTGAAACACCAATCATTGTGGCATTTTAAATAAAGAAACCTTGTATCTCCACTGATAAAGGCCTTGCATGCTTTACATTGCTCCAGTATTGTTCCATATATCACCTGCTGCCTTGAAACATGGGGAAACTCGTTTAAATCTTATACAAATTCAGTTTTTATGCTACAAAAAAAGAAAAAGGTCATCATGAAATCACATTACAGAGAACCTTTTAATGCCCTGTGTATTATGGTATAATCATCATAAGCTTGGCTTAAGGCTTTACATTTACAGTCATTTTGTATGATTTTGAATTTCTGTGTTACAATACTGAGCTGAATCATGGGTTGATTTTAAAATCTTATGACATCACATACCTGCAGAACATGAGTAATCACAGGAGAGTAAAGGATAAAAACATAAATACTCACATGAATAACCCTGCTTGACATTGTATGGTTAGAAGATACAGATGACAAATGTGTGTTTTAATCATTACAACATTGTTGTAAACATACGTGTAGGTCATGGAACATTTAAGAAAGATTAAAAGAAGACTTTTCAAATTGACGGCAATGAAATGAATGAAATTATTTAAAATGACCAAGCCACATAGTTAAAGAAAAAAAAAGAAAAAATCTTTAGGCAAAAGGAAAAGTGAGGCCATGGCCCACAATGGTTGGCAGTTATAAATGAATGCTTTGTATCCTGGGAAGTAAATCACTGCATGTGATATAGTGCAGTGGCTCCGGCTGTGGACAGATCTACCATTTAACAGATGAAACTTGAAAACAGTCACGGGATATTTATACATTGCAAACTGGGACTGAATAAAGTTAGTTGCCACCTTATTCTGTTCAAGTGAAACTCTGGTGGCAACATTTTTGCCCGCTGCGTTATCACAGCCAGACTCTGAGCTCAGCTCTTTCATTCATTTGGCGGACGCCAGTGTTGCACCATTTCTGCCATCAAGTCCAATCAGCCCGATGACAAGAATATTACAGTCTGTTTCCTCTAAGTGTCTGAAAAAGTCATTTCATTTTCACATATAGTCTTTATCGCCTTTGTTTCATGACATCCAGGTAAAAACTATTCATCATAAGAGGAAATGAATATGTTTTATAAATAACAACAGCAATGATGCAAATGTAATTCCAGAGTTTTTGTTTCCTGTGGATCTTGGTGTCAATGCTCTATGATAACATAGTATTCCAAAAACTTTCATTTTTGGAATACTTTGAGTAAAGAGGACATTTCCTCCACTTGTCTGTCTGTTCTTTTCTCCCCACTTCCTTTGTTAGACACATGAAAAGCTGTTTCTGAAACTGAAATATTGAACTGGAACACGCTAAAGTTGCTGTGTAATGTTTTAGACATCACAACATGTTGGGTAAATATTAACGTGACTATTTCTTTGTTGTTTTTTCTATCTTAATGTACACACTTTACCATTGTAGCCCATGCAGTGTTGCTTATACAGAGGGTGTATAGGGAGGGGTGAGGTTGCTGCAACACTGCAGAGTGAGAGGAGTGTTTGATGTGAAAGCAGTGCGATCCAATTTAACCTGACGGTGTCACTTACTGATTTTTATTTATCTTTTGTCTTCTGATGCACAAAAATACCAACATGGCACCTCTTACAAGCTTTCATTCACACGTACACCCTTTTACCTACACCACGACGCCAGCTAGTGTTTCCGTATTGTCAATATTCAACCCCCCTCCTTCTTCTCTCTCTCGTTTCTCTGCAGCCGTGTTGCCACACAGGACGCAGACCATGACTGACAGCCAGGCAAGCTGAGAAGACCTGTCACTCATCTTCCTATCAGCGTGTCAGGGGGCTATCTCCTTTTCACCTTGCCCCCCCGCCCGCCTCTGCCACCTTCTCCTCCACTGTCTCTCTCCCTCCCTCAATCCTCTCCTCTTATCTTCTCAATGGGTTGGTAACCTCAACATCATCATTGTATCTACTGCTCCGGGGCGAGACGTAGTGAAAACGAACAACACACACTTGTGAACCAACCCTCGCTCCCTGAAGGGACTTTGCTATGCGTCCTTACTCCAGCTGAGTGAGCTGCAGTAAGACAAAGTAGAAAAAAAGGATCCCTTGCTCGCACGTCTTCAGGAGTTATACCTGCTCGAGAAGGAGCTGAAAGAGGACCAGTCATGCGATTCCATTTTGCATTGACACTGCAGGCGCTGTGGACCGCTGTTTGCCAGGCGGCCATGCAGCACTACCCTGCAGCGTGGGGCCACTACGACGTATGCAAGTCCCAGATTTACACAGACGAAGGCCTAACCTGGGACTACATGGCCTGCCAGCCTGAGGCGCAAGACATGACCCAGTACCTGAAAGTTACTTTGGATCCCCCCAACATCACATGTGGGGACCCTCCGGAGACGTACTGCGCTCTGGTAAGTACAAGCAAAGGAGTAGATAGACAAAAACCCTTAAAAGAACTGCAACTAGGGACAAGCTGATAAATACTCTGTATGGGTATTAGTATTGCTATTGGTGTGATAATGGCCAAAATCTGATATGATCTGTAAATAAAAGACATAAATGCATCAATAGGCACAGGCACCATGATGTAAAAAGAGATGTCTGCCAACACCATCATGTGACCATGTCATGACAGAAGGCTGCAAATGGCAGTTTTTGGCTAGATAGTAAATATAAGTGCATTGGACTGATATCAGTATTGGTAGAAATTCAAGGAGGTGATTTATTGTGATAAAAGTGGTATTTAGTCACCCCTAACTGCAACTAGTTTTTTTTATGTGTGTATATCATGCAACTACTCGACTTGTTCTGACCTCAAAGCTGCAACAGACACTTTCATAGCCTGTATGGCTTAGACACATGGCTGCAGAGCAAGAGCTAGAGGTTTGTGCCCATTGACGTCACGGTCCTCTGTTTAGAGAGCTGCTTCTCAGTGTGCACGACAAACAGCGTCTGATTTGCTGTTGATGCCGATTACTTCCACAAAACCCCGCTTAACGTGACTTAGACGATGAAAACGGAGAAAAAAAAAAAAAAAAAACCCACAAGTGCTTCAAACACTGTGATTTTAAAGTGATGTTGTAGTGTGTCCATTTTAACCACAGCTGGATGAGTGAGTGGTTTAAACATTCAAACAATCTCTGGATGATGTAGCGCACATGTGGACTAAAAATACATCAGTTGTATGAGATCATAAATGGAGCACGATTTACGCTTGAACCTCTCACCGCTGTGGCTTCCACGCCCACGTCGGCCCACTATAATCACATATAATAGTATAATGATCAGTCTCAACATTCACCTCTGATTATTTTTTTATTCTCAAAATGTATTTTTTGTACAATATTTAGCCAGGTTATCCCCATAGCTACTTGGATATTCAGAGCCGCTCGCTTGGATCAAGGTAAAATGTCCCAGGATCAAGACAAAGTGCCATAAAACAGTGACACTGCGTAAAAACTGCAGTAACGGGTCTAAAAATATTGACACTGTGAGCTTGTTAGCACACTGACATCAACACTTCGCCGTTAGCACCATTTTGTCTGATTGTTTTCTTAACCCACAACTGAAACAATACAAACATGATTTGTTCCTGCTGTTTTCCGACCAAAGCCTTTTAATTCTAATGGGGCGTTTGATGAAAGCTCAGTTTAATTTAGTGTAAGACTTGAAGAATCACAAATCAAATTTGCCACAATTGACTTGTTCATAAAAAAGGCTCCATATTGTCGCACAGAAGTAAACTCCTCATGCCTCAGAGGTGCGGCTTTGTTAAAGGAGAGGGATTTAAAATTTAAACAGCACAATAAAAAGCAGTGATTGGATGAGTGGTTTGCCCTGTTAAAGTTTCTGTGCTGCTGTTGATTCTGCAAATAACATCGCACTCGTCAAAGCCACAGATTCCTGGTGGAGCTTGAAAATAAAAAGAGCGAAAGCTGCATATTAGGTCAAGTATTTAATTATCAGAAACTGCTCTGTTCTGCTCTCCAGGTCCCTCTTTCTTTTGAAACGCACAGCTGGTCGCCTCAGATTAACGCTAACAGTGATGAGTCCATTTTGAGTCGTCGTGTGTTACCAAGTCATCAAAGATTCCCTCAGAACAAATGCGCTCCACTCCAACGGCTTCAAGAGCCCTTTAGATAAACACTGAGATGTTCCAGGAATGTAGTAACTTGAGGAGTATAAATAGACGCTCGCATCAGCAGAAAGTCAGCTGAGAGCGGAGAGGGATTAACAAAACACAGATGACAAAGACAGTGAGAGAATGATCAAGAGGGAAGTGAGAGGGAGCGAGCATGGAAGAGAGACAGCGACTCCGAGGACTCGGTGCAAAGCAAACTCTGACTGCAGAACTAATATCTCCTGCGTGGGGCGATATGGAAGCTCCAAACTGTGAATTATTCAACATGTTTTGTAGCTAATGTGTTTTATTCATAGGACACATTATTCAGCCCGACATCTCTCAGGCACTTTTGAAAACTCCCATGATCACCCAATGTTGGGTAAATAGGCGTTGAGTGACGCGGGGGTTAAAGGAGGTGGGATGGCGTTAGAGGGGGTGAGAGGTCTCGTGACCTGTACTTGGTTTTAGCTTCGGAAACTGGCTGAATGGTGTCCATCAGCTGGGTCGGATTTGTCACAATCATTATAGCTTTTTAACAGTCTGATTAGTGCTTATTAAATTAGCGGCAGTTAGTCTCGTGCTGCTCGCCTCATGTCTCCGCCAGTCAATTTGATTGGAGTGCTTCAATTAAAGACGCAGTGGCTGGATCCCTCATAACCTTTTCTTCTCTGTACTCAACTAATCACAAATCACACAAACGCCAGTGAAATACGACCCCCGATGCTTACCATAGAGGCTAATTGGTTTATGTTTACCCCTGACAGTAACATGGCTCCAGATCAGCATTGGAATAATTATCATTGATATTCCAGCTACTCTGGCAGCCGGTGTGCAGCTACAATGCCAATAGTTGTTTGTATCGTAAGTCGGATCATTGCAGATTCAGGGCAATTATCATTAGGCCATGTTATCGGAGAATTTCATCTCTCTGGTAATTGATTTTACGCTCACAGAGGCGGGTGTATCTTAAAGCCCGGTGTCTGCTTCCTGGAGTGCTGAAGGTAACAGACACCAAAAGCCTGTGAGGAGACAGAGACGGAGAGAGAGGCAGCGGCTCGAGGGCGTGGTGCTCATATGAGCATGGTTATCTCAGGTTGCGGCCTTCGTCTCAGGGTCACAGACAAATGCAGACAGCACCTCTCCCTCACACACACACACACACACAAACACTTTACAGTCTGCTTCTAGCCCAGTGACCTTTTCTATAGCAATAAGCTGGCATTCACTGAACTCTGGCACATGAATTTGCCATCATATGAGATTTCACTGTCCCCTCCAGTTAGACTCAGGCTGGCCTTTAACAATGTGGACTGGTTGCACACACACTCACGCCCCGGATGAGAGTGTTGTGTGAGCGTGTCCGCGCAACGAGGAAGTGTGTTTTTGTTCCAAATTTCACCAATCAAAAAGTTAACGTTGACAATTACTCCCAATACATCGACGTCCAGCCCTCGTGCCAGACGGTGAACAGAAGCCCTCTCAACGCATACCAATGTGTTTAATTGACTCCATTGCAGGGTCTCCAACTCGAGGTTGTCACAGGAAGAGAGGCCCAGGTGTCACTGATAACATTAACGAAGGCTCTGTCCGGTCCCACTCATTAATTTCATTATTTACACCTGTGCTTCTCCTACTGTGACATGTCATGTGAACAAGGCCCGTGTGGTTTCAACTGACATAACATCCAGTGCCACTGCCCATAACTTGCATGTGTAGGCTCTAATATGTGATGCACACGGCATTAAACATAGAAGAACCACCTTTCTAGGAGTAACTTTATAATTTATACTTCCCTTAAGTGCATGTGTGTGTGTGTGTGTGTGCGTCTGTCTTTATGCGTCCCCCATTCATGTACTAATGTCTCTATTTGTGCCATCTATTTACAACCAGGAAGTGCTGATGAATGCTGAAACCTGAGCCCTGGCAGGCCGGTGCATTTCATAGCCAATCAAATCTAAATGAGGAAAGGAAGCAGATTATTAAAATGGCTGTGCAGCATGTGGCTCTTTCTCCTGTCTTGGCACCAGTGAGAGGGTCATCAAAAGCCGTGCCATGAAAAGACATGCTGTTGTACTTCTTCTGCCCAGCTAATGAAAAATGGAGCATGTTGGAATGATTTAAGGTGTAAAAAGTGGATGCTGGCTTCGTCTCCAACCTCTGGGAAAGTTAGACGAACCAGTTAAAAGAAGCAGAGGTTGGGGAAGCACAATCTTTCAAAAAATACTACCCTTATTCTAAAGCTTAATGCAAAACAGTGAACTGTTCCTTCAAGGTGGAACCCCTAAAGCTCTAGTGTGGAACATGTTTAGATTTTTACATTAGGACTCTATGTACGCTGTCAACAGTGTTTGACTCATAGATAGTGTTGTGTGGTACATGAGTCTGATGGATGGTGCAGTATATGCTTTACAGTCAGGTAAATAAAACACGACATTGCAGACAGACGCATCGGGGAAGAACTGATAGCTCAACAGTTGTCTCCTTCTGTTGCGTTGCATAATCTAGAGACATCATTTAAATATTATTTTGAATATGTATGTCAGCTCTAATGAATAACGCAGACACTTTTGCAGCCAGTAGTGTTCTTTAATTTTCAGTTTGAACTGTTGAAAGGGTTAAAACTCTATTGTAGCTTAGATGTGAGGTGCTACTTCTTCTTCCTTGTTCCTCTTTGAATCATCCCCATGCTTACCTAAGCTGATTGTGCCTTCAAAGGGCCGGGTTATGCTTTCCATGTCCATTCAGAGCAGCCAAGAGGTCTGCAAGGGTCCACATTAGAGCAGACCGTACCCACCGACCAACACACACTGCAAAGCGGCTCCTCGTGGACGTCAGTGGCTGTAATATGATGATTTTTGCCACGTCTATCCAATCACCTTCTTACTCACCGCAGTGAAAAGAGCTACTCCGCGCTGTCTCGTATCGATCAATTAAAACTGAGCTTCCACTGGTTTTAATGCACAGTGATGCTACAGGAATGTATCAGACGACCTGTGATAAAATAACTAAAGGAACTATTGATGTGGTTTATTGCTTTTAGCGCACTTTTAGTAATGTGTCAAATACAGTACGTATTTGACAATTTATTTTATGGCATTTTAGAGAAAGCAGAGCTTCCCTTGCTGTCTTAAAATTGTGGTATAAGTATGGATATAGTCATTTTGTTTCATTTGTGCGTCTTTAAATTCGGTCTTAATATGATTCATTGTTTATTGTTCAAACATGTTGGAGGAGTGTTCGTCTCCATGAGCAGCGTCAGCCGAGAAAGTGTGTCGGGCTCCAGTGAAAGATTCTCGAGGCGTGCTTTGCTGCGGGCGCCTTCTTACATTGTGATATACAAATCTGACCTTTTTCCCAAGCTGATCATGATTAGAGGTTTCAGACAGATAAAGTGTTTTTATACGCCTCCCCCCCCCCATACCCGCCCCACCACCACCACACACTCACACACTCACACACTGTACCGCCTCTCAACAGGCTCCGCGCTGACATTTCCTTAAGAGACAGTGTGTTGTCAGCAGTAATGTGTCTCGTATTGTAACACTCAGTCAATGTAAGGCTTAGTGGAGATGAGGCGCAGTGAAAACAGACAGTGAAGTTTTTAGGCTACTCTGTTTTTTTTCTGAGGGGGGGGGGCAGCAGATTCCAAAGCACACGCAGCAGAACTGAAGACGGAAATCCAATTTTTACTGAAATATGTGTGTGTGTGTGTGTGTGTGTGCATAAAACTGACCTTGTCAGGATCAATAAACCAAAAAAAAAATCATCTCTGAGGAAGTGGTTAACTTAAGGGCTAAGATTTGTTAGTTTAGGTTACACGTGCCATTGTGGGTAAGGTGCAATGTAGTATGTTTTGGATGGCCTCACTGAAAATACTATACAAAAACATGTGTGTGTGCGTGACTATTGATCCATATCTGCTCTGCTGTTCTTATTCCTGCTTAATTCCCCAACCGGCAGCTTTTGAGAGACAAATTGTCCACACTTGGCTTCAGTCTGTGCTCAAGGGAGTAAAGTTCTTTTAATGTGACTTAATTAATTAGTCCAATCAACCCACTACAAACTATTTTAATTTGAAGTTAAGGTAGCAAACAAAGCACCGTAGTGTGCATTCATGGCTGCACTTGACAGAAAACATTCTCCTTTACGAGCAGAGCAGCTGTTGTCATCGTCTTCCAGCCATAAAGTACATTTAGTTCAACAAGGTTAAAGCTGCAGTCAGTCTTCAGCAGCAGGTTGCTGCAATATGTCAGTTAACCCAAAATTAAATAGTAGATTTAGTAAATATGTATATATAAAAAAACTAAATATAAGGTTTTGATGCTTTTATTTGTTAGTAAACCTCTTTGAGTCTCATTCAGACAAAACAGGAAGATATCACCTTGGAATGAGATGACATAACTGTTATTTGTCTCAAGTTTTAAAGTTAGGGTTAATATGAAAACATACTTTTAAAATAACAATAAAGGTTTGAGTGAGATACTAACATTTTCTAACTGGCCACAATTAGCCCAAGAATCAGTAATCCATTGATAATCATGATCAGCCTGTTATTTATTTATTTTTTTGCACAAGCATGTACTATACAATGCCAACCAACAATGCACTCAATGACCCTGGAAATATAAAGTGCTAATACCAAGCCAGGCTGAAAGCAGCATAGACTCCATGTTCTGTATTGTGAATTCTAATTATCCCAATCCATGTCTGTCAGCCTTGGAGTCCATCACTGCGTGATTTCAGCGTCTTTTGCACATAAATATGAACGGTGTCAAACAGCCATGTTGGATCATTTGTGTATTTGTTCTTTTATTGATGATTTCACATAGCCGCATGACTTACACTTCCAATAGTCGCTCTAAGGTATAACACATGCAAAGCTCAGGGCTACAGCATTTCTGGGTCTATGCTTCACTTTGACCACTCGTCTTGGTGAAATTCATGGTACCCATAATTCTTTGCACATGTTTCACTAGGCATTTAAAATTGCAGTAACCAGATTGACAGCTCACTATGCTTTTAAAAATTAAAGTATTTTTGGTGTCAGCAAAAAATTGTCATAACCTTGATTTGGCACCACTCGACGCCATAATCTGCAGACTCACTCTAGCTTGTTCCATGTATGCTTTCCAAGAATCCCAGGAGGGAGTCTTGCCTAGTCGCTGTATGACCTGAATGGGAAGTATCTGCTCTACTAAGGGAGGATCCTTAAATTAGAGAAACACAATTTCTTTTCCACTGTGAAATAGACAGTGGTTAAATCCAAGCAGATGTTTGAAAAATGGCAACAAAAAAAAGTCCACGTGAACCTTTTAGTCCTGAGACAAACCGTCTCCAGATTCTCCTGTGGATCCTGTAGCTGTAACCTACAAATATGCCTCTTTGAAACCTGCAGCCTGCTCATCTTTCCTCCCATGTTCCCCTAATCTCAACTCAGCAGCATAACGTGCTTTCATTGTAGTTTGATAGATTCAGCTGAAAAACTACCAGTGCAGTGAGAATTCGTCAGATATTGTCTATCACGGCACAAAGCTGTTGGACAGTCTGGCTGTATCTTTCTGGCCAGTTTGAAGGTTATACACACTGCAGTCACAGGAGGCTCTCATCATATTCTCTCTGACCGATCCTGCCATAAAGTTTGCATGAGCGTCGGGCACTGGCTGAATTTTTATCATTTTCTTATTTCCTCCTACCACTCGCGCTTCCAGGCCTTCAGGTGTCAAGGCTAAAGCAGACGTGTCAGTCAGGCCAGACCGAGCTCAAGAGAAGTCCATTAAAAAGGACGTTGGCAGAAAAGACACACTTCCTGTAATAGGCATGTTGTGGCACAGTATGGGTCACAGGCTACATGAGACAGAGACTCGAAGGTCAAATCAAAGGTTTACTGTGTGTGTGTGTGTGTGTCTCGCTGATCTACTTATCAACATAAAACACATTATTTTGTAAGCCTTCACAAAACTGTTATAGTTTTTTTAGTATTCAGTAGTTGTGGATCATTTATGAAATGTATGGAGCCTAAGGGCAACATGATTGTCCTTCATATGGACCATGCATTTGAATAAGATTGGATTGGATATATGCAGTGTGCATGGTAATGGTCTCCACGTGTCTCGGACTTTATACCCAATCCAAAACAAACCCATGAAAGACCTCATTTTAATGAGAGCCAATCACAGCCTAACTCAAAACAGAAGATCTGCAAATGAGTGAAAATGAAATAATCCACAGAACACAGATGAAGTCATCATGTTTATATGCTTCAAAGATACATTTGTTTTATGGTAAAATCCCCCATTTCAACCTCCTCCTCCTCCTACAGTAGAACCTGGATGATCGACTGACAAAAGCCATTGTTCGTTTCAATATTGTGACTTTGAACAGTCTTTATTGGCAAGAATGTCAGGTGAACAGTATTGCCAAAGCGTCAGAGATGTTCAACATTGTTATCATGCTGTTTTGTTTTTCCCTGCTTTTCTGTGTGAATGGAAATGAAAAAAAGCTGCAAACAGGAGGGTGCGCCCACTCTCAGGGAGAAAAGTTTGTGAAAGTGAAGTTGGCGAATAGTTGGTATGCAGAAAACATCAGGTGTTCCTCTGTGATGTTGTGCTGTGTGAGCGTGTGACTTGTCTATCTGGGCTCCATCAAGGTGTTCAGTGTTGCTTCACCGTTTACACTGCCATAACAAGATAAGAGTGGGTCTCCTTGACTCCCACCTCCCACAGGGTTTTGTGCTGACTTTTTATTTTCAAAGTTTGGAGAGAAAAAAACAACAACGTTTCCTTCTTTGCCAAAAAAGTGCCGAAAGGAAAGCTTGGAGAGGCAGAGAAATGGAAAACCTGTTTTAACATAGAATCGGATACTATTTGTTTGCACAGAGAAGAATGAATTCATTCAAAGATGTTTCATATTTGGAAAGAAAAACATGTTTTGCTCCCATTCGGCATTAGTTTCCATATAGTGAAATGATGAATTCCGAGAAAATTAGCATTGAACATATGTCAAGGAGGCAATGATACCTCATAGCTCAGATTTAGCCTCTGAATATGTTAAAGGCTCTCGCTATTGACTACAAATCTCAGAGAAATAAAGACTTGTCTCATGGTCGAATGCTCACTGCACTCACTGGATTTGACTTGTGCATATTACAAATCTGAAATATGGGTTTTTACTAGGACACTGTTTTGTTTTGTTTTTTCTCTCTATCACGTATAGTCTGCAATTTATCAAATGAGTTTCACCCCCTCTTAGAGCTCTAAATCCCTTGTATGGTAAAGTGGGCTTTTGTTGCATTTCACAGTTTGTCATTCATAGAACATTATGGTCTGCAACCCTCTCCAGAAACACACACATCATCTACCTCTGTACACAGGACTTGGAGAGAGAAAAAAAGACATGAAATACAGTAGAGGGCTGCTGCAGAAATTGTTGCTGTTGACTTTTAATTGATCTTTAAACCTCTGGCACTGATTTCCCAGGACCCACTTGCTTGAGCACTGATCTTCACAATATCCCCCTCCCTCTTTGGGACATGGGAAATGAATGGCAAGCAAACCGCTCATGCCGGCCAACACAGACAAGCTTTCATTGCCCAAAGACATGGCACTCATGAGTTCATTTATGCATGTCGGGCCCTGTTAATGTAAATTACAGCAAATACGTGGGAGTATTCTGAATAGAGCTATTCCATTAATCCCATCCCACATTTTTATCCATGGTGGGGGGGTCAGCTGCTCCTACAACCATGGCACATGCTCCTACTCAGCATTTCAAAGCAGCAGTGCCTCCTGTCCTTTGTCAGCAAAATAAATAGCCTTTTTTTGTGTGATGTGTGTGTGTGTGTGTCTGTTTCTATTTATGCATTTCTCTATCTACGTCCACACTGCAAGGCTTTCATGAATTCAGTACCACAGCTCACATCTTACTATTTTAGATAACTGTTCACATCTATTTTAAGATGCACGCCACTGTGTAAGCCAGACTAATGTGAACTGCTGTGCTGGTGTAAAAGAAAAAGAGGAAAAAAAGGGATTGGGGGAAAATGACAGTTTTTGTTATCAACACCACTCACAGACAAATTACACCTATGTTGTGAGGTGGAGGTGTCTCAGGTGCGACCCTGTGTCATGCTGACAACTCAACACTGCAGTATTCAGATGCCAGTCACATGTAGGCCACACACCCTGGGATTACTTTTGTGTGATGTGATCATGTCATCCTGACTAGAAATAATAATAAATAAAGCAAATACAGTTGCAGCAGCTCTTTGTCTTCTCAGATGTATTAGAAACATCAGAAAAGAAGAATTTACCAAAGACATGTAACACCTTCAGTTGCAACCCTTTTTTTCCTCGAGGTGTGG